>NW_019744415.1:139780-146224 GCF_002891405.2 Cryptotermes secundus
GGAAGGCTAATTGGATTGGTCATGTTTTACGCAGAAACTGCCTTCTAAAAGAAGTTATTGAAGGAAAGATAGAGGGGCGGATAGAAGTGACCAGAAGACGAGGAAGAAGACGTAAGAAGATGCTGGATGACCTTGGGGACAGAAGAGGATATTTTCGTTTGAAGGAGAAAGCTCTCGATCGCATCAAGTGGAGGAACTGTTTTGGAAGAGACTGTGGACCTGTCGTCTTGACAGATTACTGATGAATGAAATAAAGAAAAGCATACAAATTTTAATTGATGCAAGTAAAGAGGTTGGTCTAGAAGTAAACACAGAGAAAAATAACTATATGTTACTATCTCATCACCAAAATGCTGGGAAAAATCATGACATAAAAATAGGAAATAGATATTTTGAAAATGTGGCACAGTTCAGATATTTGGGAACAATGATAACAGATCTAAACCTGATTCAGGAGGAAATTTAGAGGAGACTGAACTTGTGTAATGCATGCTACCATTCAGTCCAGAAGCTTCTGTCTTCTTGTCTGTTGTCCAAAAACATAAAAATTAGAATATACAAAACTATGATTTTGCCTGTGGTTCTGTGTGGGTGTGAAACTTGGTCCCTGACACAAAGGGAGGAACATAGACTGAGGCTGTTTGAGAACAGGGTGTTGAGAAGAATATTTGGACCGAAGGGAGATGGAGTGACAGGAGCTTGGAGAAAACTGCATAATGCGGAGCTTTATAATTTGTTCTCTCCTCCAAGTATAATTAGAATGATCAAGTCAAAGAGGATGAGGTGGGCAGGTCATGTGGCACGAATGGGGGAGACAACGAATGCGTATAGGATATTGGTGGGAAAGCCAGAACGAATGAGACCACTGGAAAGACCAAGGCATATGTGGGTGGACAATATTAAAATGGATCTTAGAGAGATAAGATGGGATGGAATGGATTTATCTGGCTCAAGATAGGGACCAGTGGAGGGCTCTTGAGAACATGGTGATGAACCTTCAGGTTCCATAAAATGCTGGGAAATTCTTGAGTAGCTGCTCAATTGGTGGCTCCTCCAGAAGGCCTCAGCTCCACGAGTAAGTAAGTATTATTTACTAATACACATAAATTATTATAGATCAACATCCTGGGAATAAGAAAGAAGATGAATTTATACTTAAGAAATAAACAACACAAACGAATCTAACCAATAACAAAAGAATCAGGTGAAAAGATGCATGGTCTACCACAGCAACAAGCACAAAGCTGAATACAGCATACAACACTTTTAAATTAGTTTAAAATCAACTTTGGCAGCAATCAAAGCAAACTGCATGCCAAAATTCGAGCACAGAAGGCCAGTGACAAGACTCAGAATCAAGTGGAACATGAATCCATAAAATGCTGGGAAATTCTTGAGTAGCTGCTCAATTGATGGCTGCTCCAGAAGGGCTCAGCTCCACAAGTAAGTAAGTATTATTTACTAATACACATAAATTATTATAGATCAACATCCTGGGAATAAGAAAGAAGATGAATTTATACTTAAGAAACAAACAACACAAACGAATCTAACCAATAACAAAAGAATCAGGTGAAAAGATGCATGGTCTACCACAGCAACAAGCACAAAGCTGAATACAGCATACAACACTTTTAAATTAGTTTAAAATCAACTTTGGCAGCAATCAAAGCAAACTGCATGCCAAAATTCGAGCACAGAAGGCCAGTGACAAGACTCAGAATCAAGTGGAACAACGGGAAGAGTAATGAATGCTGGCACTGAATATGGGTGTTAAGACCAATAACCATACATAAAACCCAAAACCTCTGCTGGGTTCAAGAGGACTTAGTTTACAACGGTCAGGTAACTGCAAATAAGTGTATTTCCATTACGTGTAAGTTGTTTCTGCGGTATACGTCTTACATACTGCACAGGATTAAACACCCACAATATGGTTTGGACTACTTACCAGTGAAAGTAAACGTCTCATTGCCATCTCGTGAGTCCAAATACACTCACACAGATCAAAACCGTTGCCACTCATTATTATTAACGGGCGTGCCCAAAACTGTTTAAATTGTGGAGGCTAACTGAAATCTGAAATTAAAAGTCACTCATATATTAATTCACACATAAATTACTTTTATTACAAAGTAATGCAATTCCTGGTTACCGTTAACAAAAACCACTCACTTTGAAAGAACAGTAATAGAAACTAACAATTCAGTTCACTTAATATAATAAAATTAATGGCAAATTCTTATGTCATTACGCAAACACTTACTCTACATACAACAGACCGAAACAGACTACGTAGATAGATGCACAACACTACTACGTTGACATTTCTATGTTCTTGTTCTCATTTCATTGGTCTGCATATTGAGCCAATCATAACTTTACAAACCGTCCCGTAGAAAAAAAAAAATGAGCTACGAATTCCAAAAGTGCCAATATAACAGCACAGATCGGCACAGAGTACCAACATACTAAATGCCCTAATTTGTAATGTTTCACTATCTTAGAGCTATGTAGAACGGACCGGGACTGATTCCACACTCTAAGTCCTCTAAGTAACCACATTGATCAATAGATGAGTAGTATGGAGGACGCAAGGAGTGTGTCAAACGATTCTCCAATGGTACTGAAACCGTACAGCAGCCATCAGGATTAATCACTGTGGGGGGTGTCGGCAACTTATGTCTTTATACAGCCCTCACATAGGCAGTATATCGGAGGCGACAAAAAAATAAATTTTGTTGCACAAATTTTCAAAGCGTCGGATGTTTGCGCGATCACTATACAGATCACGGTAAATGATACTTGTGTGTTAGGGCTCTAAGAACCATTTATGCTATTGACGGAGTTTCCTCTGCAATAACATGACACACACACATCCATAGTTTACAAGCACCTTTATTTGTAACTCTATTTCTGTCCCTGCAAATGTCAATACATAATTCATCGGAAAGTGCCACAGTAACTCTACAAACGTTATCAAAATATAATACACTGGGAGCGTAGTTGGTTGAGGGGCTATACTACAGGCCGGAAGGTCGCGGGTTCAAGTCCTGATGAGGTCATTGGATTTTTTTCAATTGACCTAATCCCTCCAGCTGCACTATGACCCTGGGGTCAACTCAGCCTCTAACAGAAATGAGTACCAGGAATTAATTAAATAATTATCCTGAGGAGTAAAGCGCAGATAGCTCATGAGGCTGACAACCTTACCACCATCTTTAGGCTGATTGTCTAGATAACGTGGGACCCTCAACGTCTCACAACCCTATCAGCCTTCATGGCATGGTACAGGGATAGCTTTACTTTTTTTACTTTTCCACTGATCCACTACCAAAATAAAAAGGCAAATACAAATTTTGCTTATCCACCACTTGGTTTTACATCCCACAAAATGCCCACTTAATAATAGTTGCATACTTTATTAACAGCTATTACTGCCTACTATATCAGACATGATGCAATAAACCCCTTTTTATGAAAGTAGGCCAAAAAATCACAATGTTAATGCAATGGTTGTTTTTATGTAAAACATAACATTTGGGTACACTGCTAATTATGAAGACAGTAAATTGATGAAATGAAACTTATTTGAGGTGTGTATGAATCCAATTCAAAAGCTTACAAAATTTCAGATATTTTCAGAACTGCAAAAATCTTTCACACCACATTAAACTCCCAGTTATCCAGATTTAAAAACGTCTGGAATTCTCATTCAACCAGCAAAAAATTTCAAAGAAAACTTGTCATTTTATTCAAAAAGTAAGCTGCTACCTAGGTAGTTACAGATGCAGGCATCAACACAAGGGGAACTATATTCTACAAGTCAGTTCAAATTTTGGCATTTGCAGATGATATTGATATAATTGGTAGAACACAAAAATCTATGAAAGAAGCTTTTCTTAATTTGGAAAGAGCAGCAAAAATGATGAATCTACAAATTAACCAAAATAAAACAAAGTACATCCCAGTAACCAAGAAAGACTGTGCTAATGGACCTACATATATTGAAATTGGCTCATATAAATTTGAGGTTGTATGTAGTTTCACTTACCTTGGATCAGAAGTTAACTGTAAAAATGATATCAGTGATGAAATAAAAAAACACGTACTTGCAGCAAATAAATGTCTCCATGGCCTTAGGAAACACCTGAAATCCCAGCTAATACCCAGGAAAACCAAAACTATAATGAATAAAGTACTTATAAGATCAGTGCTATCATATGCCTCTGAGACCTGGCCACTGTCAAGATCGGATGAAAGACTGTTAAGTATATTTGAAAGGAGGATCTTGAAATATATCTTTGGACCAGTGGAAGTAAATGGAATATGGAGGAAGAGGTATAACCATGGGCTATACAAACTATTTAATGAACCAGACATTATTGGATTTATAAAGGTGAAAAGGCTTGAATGGGCTGGACACACAATACGTGCCAGAGAGAATAGAACCATCAAGAAAATGCTTAATACTAAACCAGAAGGAAATAGGAAAGTGGGAAGACCAAGGTTAAGATGGAAGAATGTGTGTGGCAGGATATAAGAATTTTGGGTGTAAAGAACTAGAGGAATGTAGCATCAAATAGAGAAGAATGGCGAGCAATCCTGAGGAAGGCCAGGGCTCACAAGGGGCTGTCGTGCCAGTGATGATAATGATGATGATGAAGCTGCTACCTATCCTCCTTCACAAAGGTGTCATTACAGTATGGTTGAATCTGTAATACTGTAACAGTACACATTAGGCAAAATTTTTAACCAATAAATCAGATTAGTCACCTAGGAAGACTCCCGATGCAAGACCTAAACTGAAAACAGTTCAACTTTGGGTTTCAATAATAATTTCGATCATGCAACCATCAGGTTCATGTAACTGGCACACACCCAACCCCATATATGCCTGATAACATGGAGTTTACTATATCTTACTGGTTTCTCTGCAATTATAGAAATTCTTCTTTTACACTGAGAAACATTTCATTTCTGTTTCTAGGAAAAGATTAAAGGGGAAAAGCTATGTTCATCTGATATTTAACAAAAAGTGATATGTTTGGTTATTCTTAGTATATTATTCAAATTTGTCATGCAAATATCTGTACTAACATATGCAGGATTAGCTCTCATTTCAGGTGGGAGACTTGTTATGGATAATTAGAAATGTGAGTTTTAATCAATAGGGATTCATGCTAGGATTTGTTTACAGTAGCATCAGCCAGTGGAAATTTTGGACTTTGGATGTAGTTACATACTGCTGACTCCTGATATGTACAAGGGTAAGTCAATAAGTAAGTTACGAATGGATATAGAACTTAAACAAATAAAGAGTACTGATTTGAAAAATGCTTTTATTTCTCCACATAATATCCCTGTACATTGAGGCACTTGTCCCAGCATTTCACAAGCCCCTGAAAAACAGCAGCATAAAATTCTTTGGGCTGCTCTCGGAACCAGGCGGCGACTTCCTTTTCTACAGCTTCATCATTGGGAAAATGTTCAGCCGAAAGATGATATTTAAGTGGGCCGAACAAATGGAAGTCGCCTGGGGCAAGGTCGGGGCTATACAGATCATGCTCGAGAACTTCCAATTTGAAATTTTGCAGCTTCTCATTTGTTTTGTTGGCAGTATGGGGACGCGCATTGTCATGCAAGAACAACATACCTTTGGTGAGGAGTCCTGGTCGCTTCTGTTGAATGGCCTTACGAAGTTTCCTGAGGATGGTACAGTAGGAGTTGGCATTTACGGTTTGTCCTTGAGGATGGAATGTGGTGAGCAGTATGCCTTCGTGATCCCAGTCACCGCCTGGTTCCAATAGCAGCCCAAAGAAGTTTATGCTACTGGTTTTCAGGGCCTTGTGAAACGATGGGACACATACCTCAATGTACAGGGAGATTACGTTGAGAAATAAAATCATTTTTCAAATCAGTACTCTTATTTGTTTAAGTTCTATATCCATTTGTAACTTACTTATTGACTTACCTACATATTGGGACGCGCCATAGCTTAAGCGGTTAGTCACTGGCTTCCCACTGCGGTGGCCAGGGTTCGATTCCGGGTCTGGTCAAGTGGGATTTGTGGTGGACAAAGTGGCGCCAGGGCAGATTTTCTCAAAGTACTTCAATCTTCATTCTACAAATTGCTCCACAATCACCCTCACCTATCATCTGGAGCTGATACAATATGCCAGAAGTGGCCGCAGTACAAGGGACTTAATCCCACCCCACTCAACATCATTATCATCAGTAATCTGTCAGATGACAGGTCCACAGTCTCTTCCAAAATAATTCCTCCACTTAATGCGATCTAGAGCTTTCTCCTTCAAATTACAGTATCCTCTTCTGTCCCCAAGGTCATCCAGCATCTTCTTAAGTCTTATTCCTCGTCTTCTTGTCACTTCTATCCGCCCCTCTATCTTTCCTTCAATAACTTCTTTTAAAAGGCAGTTTCTG
>NW_019744415.1:148472-152391 GCF_002891405.2 Cryptotermes secundus
CCTACCCTTTGACCTGTCCAGCAAAAGAGGCCCTACCAGTAGCTACGCTACCGCTGGTATAGCTCTCAGGGTCCTTGGCATACTCAAACCCCTTCACCACGATAAGGTGGAGCCACCAACGAGGGGCCACACCACTAGCAATAAAAAAAATAATACCTACGTATTTATAAAAAACCCATGTACGCTTTATGAGTTGGTTACTGGTAGTCTCCGGCCAGAAGCAAATTTATCTGTGCTGCTCCATGTTGCAAATTCCAAAAATACAAACTGTACATTCACATGTAACATTCAATATCATCAACTTATACAATCCAAAGTAATTTTTGTCAACATAAACCATTTCAGGACAGATCATATGTCATCACATTTTTTAAACAAAATGAAACGATTTTCTGCTATAGGGCAAAGCATTTTACATGATCAGGGAATTCTTGAGAAGAATGTGTTGTGACATTTTATATTTCTGGCAATCATCACAATTAGTATTAAGATGCTATCCAATCTGTGAGGCACCCAAGATAGTCTCAGATCAACCAACTAGGCAGCTGTAATCATAGTACATCACACATACCAAGAATTAATGGGGAGTGTGCAATTGCAAATAACTAACTTCAGACAGATCATAAATTTGCCAATATAACCAAACACTGTTCTTAACTATGAATGATACAGCAGACTATGCATTATTAACGTTTTGATCCACGAGGTCTTGACGTAACATCAAAAATTCTCCATGTACATTCTTATAACCGATTTCAACTGTAATTTGGTGTCTTAAATTACAGAAGCATTATCAGCCAATTTTCTAATATTATAACAACACTCTGTTCCTTCAATAACACCACGAAGAGACTTCTGTGATCTCTGAGATTTGAAATTAGAAACTAGTCCCTCATTACCTGAACTATCAATCTGTTATTAGGCATCAACACAATTTCAATTAACAATGATTACACACTGCAACACATTATGTGGCGACAGTAAAAAACAGAGTATAAAGGACTACTGACTGAGATACAATCTGACTGGGGCTCTAACTTGTTTTAAAAGATATCAGAATTTGTTTGGGGTGGAAGTATCAAACTCTAACTATGACATCTAATTAACACATTAAATCTTGCACAGACATTGTGGCAGTGGTGGTAACAGTAGTATTTACAGCACCAGCAGGCATTTGGAAATGTAAATATAGTGTTTACAGAAGAAAATGCTAGAACAATTCTTCCCATGAAAATGCATGCTTCTACCAATTACAAAAATTTATCCCATGCAAAACACATACATAGCAAGATGCTATATTTATGTAAAATACAGTGTGTCCACAAAGTCCCATCAGGGTTTTGAAAAATTGTAGTGCACAAATAAATTAAGCTAGCCATATGCAGTTTGCAGCAGATCATAGTGAAACTCTGGAAGTTTCTTACTAACCTCAATAGACCTCGATGTGTGCTCCTTTGGTAGCACGGAGAACGTCCAGACAATATTCGAGCTGTTGCCATGTTCTGTGGAGCATGTCCACTGGAATATCCGAGATCGCATTCCTGACACAGGACTTCAGGTCATCAAGTCCGTTAACTGGTGTTCAGAACACACTGCTCTTGACAACCCCACAGGAAAAAATCTGTGTTCCTAAACAGGACATTTACAGGAAGATGGATCAGCAGAGACAGTTCAATGCCTTGGCCTCCACGTTCACCAGACATAACACCACTGGATTTTTTCCTGTGGGGTTATGTCAAGAGCAGTGTGTTCCGAACACAACTTAACAGACTTGATGACCTGAAGTCCTATGTCAGGAATGCGATCTCGGATATTCCAGTGGACATGCTCCTCAGAACATGGCAACAGCTCGAATATCATCTGGACATTCTCTGTGCTACCAAGGGAGCCCACATTGAGGTCTACTGTGGTCAGTAAAAAACGTCCACAGTTTTACTATGATCTGCTGCAAACCGCATGTGGCTAGCTCAATTTGTTTGTGTGCCACAATTTTTCAAAACCCCAACAGGACTTTGTGGACACACTGTACAAAATTCCATAACAGTCTGTTACAAATAACATGATAATTCAACTCATATTTAGGTTATATGACCATCCAACATGGAGCAAAAGTAAAAGCTGTGCTTTTCACTGTCGTTTCAATAGCTATTTTTCTACCCCAAACCTATCTTGAAATGAAACTGACACATTATATTCTCAGTGATTTTTTTTTCACATCCATAGCAATCTCTTTCTGAGTCAACATTTTCAAATCCAAAAATCCATGTATATTATCAGTAAGAAAACTGTCACTTCTTTGAAAATATTACGAATGTTCATACAATATATCTGAAATACTAACATACTTCTTTAATCCAGAAGCAGTAAACAGGAAAACAGCACTCATATTTTCAAAACTAATCTACACTAAAGAAACATATTCTGGCAAGAATGTATGATACCTACTGTTCAAATATTTCACTCCTCATAATGTAGCTAGCAAGAACTGTAAATTAATAATTACTGATCCATTCTATTCATAATTTCAACTAATACATATACCCATTATGCCACATTTGGCAGATATAATATATATAACCTTGAAGTTTCACACTGTCCCAGTGTTAAAAATACAAAAAGAATGTTTCATGTAGGATTTACATGACAAAATGGAATATGGTAATTCAGACTAGCATACAAAGTAACATATACACAAACAGTACAATACAAATAATATAAGTTACAGTATGTAAACACTATTTTTGCAGAGCGAATACCAGTTTGGAGGGAAGAGTAGAAGTTTTTGCCACATTTTTGCTTATAACACAAAACTATCTATGCCTGTCATTATATAAACAATACAAAAACTGACAAAAAAAACCTTGTCATTATATAAAAAAATATTAAAACCGGATCATCACACAGAAAAAAATGACCAAAATACAGATCCATACATATTACATTTTTAATCACTCAATACACTATATTTATTTATTATCCATCCCCCATTATCACAATCATTTACATGAAGGTATTATTAAGCCAAGACTGTACATATGTCTGTCCCATTATCTGACCACTTACTAACATCTTTTCAGGTTGGGGTCATTTCCTTCTGCCTTCACAATTGTCATCATCATCATCTTCCTGTTGTATCCGCGTCACTACAGTCCTAACTTTACGAATAATGTCACTCATTTTCTCATATTTACCAGTGGAGTCAGGTAAATTCTCGAAATTTATAACATCACAGATGTCATGTGAAAATTTTTCAGGGTTTGGTAAGCAAGAGTATGGAGAAGAACCCTGTAGGACAGGGGTTCCTAGATCCACAAACTTCACTCTACCCAGAGAGGAAATGCTGGGCCTTGGAGTACCAGAAGCAGCTGCCTTTTGCAGTGTGTCTCTGGAACTTTCACCATCCTCCAGTTCTGCTAGCAAAAGTTGCTTTCTTGTCTCCAGATCTGAGAGTGATGGAGATGGTGCTCGTGGAGATGACATACCACTCTGCCCCTGTGACAATACAAATTAATCAAAACTCAGAAACCATCCCTATGTGGAGGTGGGTTAGAATACCTCCACCGTAGCCCTGTGAGTCATAAAAGGTGATAAAAATGGAACCCGGTGCCTGAAGGTATAAACCCTGTCACTGTGAGACATAAATAAAGGGACCTGGTCCTTCTGGTTGGGGGTTTTGCACAAGGCTAATGGCCTTGCTCTTTAACCCTTTGACGTGGTCATTTAAATTTCGCGGCCGCGGCTCCTGCGGTAATATATTCAGCCGGCCATTTAAATTTTGCTCGAAAATTATTTATTCATCATTGTTCTTAAATTCTATGAGATAGGAACATGAAACTTTCACTAAAATGATCTTAAAAGGTGGTTTTATAACCTTACCTTATAATATGAACCCCCTTTATATCTTCAATGGAAGCAGGTT
>NW_019744415.1:152922-164962 GCF_002891405.2 Cryptotermes secundus
TAAGGACAATTATGACATGGCGAGCGAGTATTTTGTACTTCAATTTTATGGCTTCATGTCACTCACAAGTTAGTTTGATGTTACGTACATTATTAACATTACAGAATCCACATATTCCTGCCAGTTTTAATATGTATTTTGTAATCAACAAGTGTGCAACGCCGGTCAAAGTTTCACACTTCTCTGGCCATTATCTCCGTAACCGTTCAACTTTGGACATAGGTGTTTTGGGTTATATCGGCATACTTTAACATAAGGAACACCCTCCCGAAGTTTGGGCCATTCCTCCTGGGACACCCTGTATACTCGTATATATATATATTCTTCATATACAGCTTTCTTCACTCTTACAAACTGCATATGGCACTATTGTTTAATTAAGAGATACTGGGTATACCAAAGAGACTTGAGTACTGTCCAAGAAATTCAGCATTGTGAGGCCAATGTGGAAAAGGAGTAAATGAAAAGAAAAATTACTTATGTGCATGTTTTGCTAGAAAAGTATTCTGTGGACCTAAAATTGAGCATTAGGAAGAGATTTAACAAAGCTGTCTATGCTGGAGAATTGTTCCCAGAAACTAACTGGACAAGTAACAAAAGGACCAGCCCCTAAAATTCTTCATGTAAGTCATCTTCCAGCTGAAGGTATCTTACTGCTGGATGAATACTGTAAAATTTGGGTGTATATGTTACTTCTTTCCCAAAGTACCCTCTCATATTCAGAAGTTTTTATCTTTCTTAGCTCAGTTCTTCAGTAACAAATTTACTACTTCCCATTCATAATTATGTTGCCAAGTACTGGACAGTAGCATGTAAAGCTAGTCAGGGATCTTGACATGTGTAATGTTTAGATAAGCATTCACTTTCAGACAGGAAAATAACAGTTTATATTTGGTAGCAATCTTCATAGCTCTTTCAATATGTGATACATTACTGAATGTAAGGAAGTACATACTCGCTGTAATTTTGTATAGAGGGATGTTCTTACATTTACTGACCAGTTCATGGAACTAAGCTTTACAGCTACCACTGCACCACAAGCCGTGAGGAAAATACAAATTTTGCTGCTTACACTTTACAGATCACAGGAGGCATTGAAAATGTTCTTGTAGGGACTGGCAGAGAAGGTTCTGGTTTACTCTCTCTTAAGTTCTTCTGCAGAAATATTTGTAATATCTCCACAGATATTTTATTTTAGTTCTTCTTCTGTCTGGGAATTACTCTTGTAATCTTTGCCTTTCAAACAACCTTACAAGAAAAAATCACAAGGACTAGTGTCAGATGAACATGCTGGCCAAATATAACTGCAGATGTCTGTCCCAAAGAAATATGACAAAGCCTGCACAGACATAGGCGCAGCAAGGACAACTACTGTGTCTTGCTGGAACCAGCCATTCAGCTTTTCTTTGTCTTTTAAGTTGTCAAGAATCACTTGTACATATCTTTCATAATATTTTCATTAAAAAACACAGGTCCAACAATTCTTCATGCACATACAACATACCAGACACCAATTTCAACTGGATGGAGTGGGACTTCATTGGTTAGATATGAATTCTGTGAACTCCAGCAGCAATTATTTTCCATATTTACATATCCTTATACACGAATCCATGCGTCATCAGAAAATACTGTCAACTGCAGATAAATTTCACCTTCAACAACAGACTGCAGAAAACAGCTGCAAAAACAAACTCTGTTAGTTGGATCGCTGCCCTTCTTGCACCTCAGTCTCTTGAGTGTTTTAGTGATGTCCTATGTGAACATCAAGTCAGGCTCCTATGTCATCTAACTTCTCCTCAGTAAGCACTGGGCACTTAACAATCATGTTGACCTACATTTATTCACAAAACTGTGAAATGCTTGTCTGCTTGGAACTCTTTCATCACAAAATGATGTCAAAATTTTCACCAGCACTTCCTTGCAGACCCACATTTCATATATGTGTCATATAAAAATACATGTTGCTCTAAAGTATATAACACCATGACATAACACACTGCTCACTAGTCTATAACTGAGAACGAAACAGCTACTGGAGCTGATAACTGCAGCCCACTACCAACAGATCATAAATGGATTTTGCCACACGAACCGCAATGCTTGAAGTGAAACATAATGCCGTGAAGTGGTCCACAAAGTTAATAACTTTCCTGTAAAATTCATTACATAAATTGCCATTAGGTAACACAAAAATGCCTAGCCAAAAGCATTTCCAAAACAGAAACACATACGTCAAACACTGTTACCAGTAACAATATTCATCACATGCTCAAGTAAAATACATTCCTATTACCTCTGTTTCAGACAAGATACAGGTATCTTCATATATCTCATGTTTTGTGTTCTCCTTCTGACAGTCTAACATCATACATCATTAATTTCTAGTGATCCTAGGAGACGCTTAAGACATCCACAAAGTGGCACATTCAAACTCTATTCTCAGCCAACTCTTTTAATTTTGTTTCATGTTTTACCTTCTCACAGAGCTTCCTCCTTAATTATGCTGTGCTTTTTTTCTGTTTAACTGGTCCCTATCCCTTCCACAGCATAATTGATCATGTACACTTCTACTGCACAATGACCCCCCCCCCCAAACAGGACTGATACACACCATCAGAAACATTCAGACTGAGTTCATATTTTACTTCCGTTGCCCTTACCTCTCAAGGGTCAGAAATTAAAACATTTACAAATAGCATCCCAAACTATGACCAAAACTTTCATAGCGCCAGTATGTTCACACATACATACGAATTCCACAGGTTAAGAATGTCGCATGGCGTTATTCCAAAGGAACAATTGAATTCACAGAGGCTTAGAATTCCAACCATGAGGTATACAAGGTATAATGTATTTTATAGTCCTGTTGCACTGATTCTCATCCATGATATGTATGTATTGACCGTCGCCTAGGGCACACAGTCTCACATGTCACTTCACTACATGTTTCGGCATCACTGTGCCATCTTCTTTCGCTGCATGCGTTGTATTGCATTACAACACACGCAGCCAAAGAAGGTCACATCATAAGACACAGTATACACAAAATATAGGAAGAACGACTCTCATAGTGGAAGAATAATATACTACGCGAGTTTGAAATAAGACGTATAAGATGATAAATCTTAACAAATTTTAATATATATAAATTTTATTATAGTACATGAAGAATATACATTTTAAATCACTTTATAAACGACACACGATGGCGAGCAGTGCAATAGTTTAGCGTAAGTAACACACGTGAGGATGGCACAGTGATGCCGAAACATGTAGTGAAGTGACATGTGAGACTGTGTGCACTAGAAGAGGGTCAATACATACATGTCATATACAAGGTATATTGGAAAGTTCCTGGACTGTTACTGTTGTAACCGCATTGATCAAAGATGGGAGGGGAGGCCAAGGCAAGCCAAGTCACTGCCAAGTGACACTGCGCACTGTGAACACATATTTTTTTACATGAGTGCTTTTTCTACTTTATGTTTCATTTTGTCTGTGGTGGATGGTAAAATTGAGCAACATGTCTGCATCCAGTTTTGCATGAAACTTGGTAAATCCGCTACCAAAACCCTTGAAATGCTTCGTGAGGCTTTTGGAAAATATGCTTTATGCCGGACAGTGGTTTTTGAATGGCATTCATGTTTCAAGCCCGGTTGAATCTCAGCTGAAGACAACAAATGTTCAGGGTGACCAAGCACCAGCAAAATGACAGAAAATGTTGAAAAAATTTGAGAATTCATCCACAAAGACTGTTGCTGAACAATCCATAAGCTTACAGACACTGGTGAAATCAGTTATGGAGTTTGCCAGAAGATCTTAACAGAAAAGTTGTACATGCACCACACTGCCACAGAGAGTTTGTCCACTGACTCTTGGCAAATGATCAAAAGCAGTGGAACATAAAAGTGTGACTTCAGCTACAAGAGAAGGCTAATGAGGACCCAACTTTTACTCATACCTCTATGATTGTAACAGGTGATGAAAGTTTGATTTGCAGTTATGATCCTGAAACAAGGCAACAACAATCATCATAGTGGAAGAGCTCACAATCACCAAAAGCAAAAAAGGTGCAGCGGGTCCAGAGTTCAACAAAGAGCATGCTCATTGTTTTTTCCAACATGAAGGGGACTGTTCACCGTGAATTTGTTCCTCCTAACAGCCTGGTCAACTCTGACTTTTACTGTGACATTCTGAGATGCCTGAGAGAAAAGTTGCAATGAAAAAGACCAGAACTTTGGTGCAACCACAACTGGCTCCAGCACAACACACCTGCCCACACATCCCTGAAAACCACAGAGTCTGTGACTAACAACTATATGGTTATCATTCCCCATCCTCCCTAATCGCCAGACTTAGCCCCCTGTGATTTTGCTTTGTTTCCCAAATTGAAAATGAAACTGAATGGATGACATTTTGAACAGAGTCTGACATCCAAAGGGAATCGCAAGCGGTACTAGAAACATTACGGAAAATGACTTCCACGGTGCTTCTGAGGTGTGGAGAAAATAATGGGATTGCTGAATACATTCCCAAGGAGACTATTTTGAAGGAGATGGCAGACAAAATTGAGTAAGTTAAGCCAGCATTTCTTTTCAACTTAGTCCAGGAACTTTCCAATACACCTCCTACATACATATAACACTGTACTCACCATGGACAAAGGCGAGGCAATTCCTTGGCTGCGGCTCTCCCCTCCTTCAGAATCACTCCCCATACATGACGGCTGCGGTGGCGGTGATGGTGGCGGTGGTGGTGGTAGTCTTGGAGGTGTCTCTTTGGGTAACGGTGGAATAAATTTGCAGTTATCATCTGCAGGCAGTAGATTCACAGAATTCCCTGCTACAAAACATGGACAGTTAATAAACATCTGTATATACATATATACAGCATAACCTCATTATAACAGACCTAGATGTAATGAATCCTGGATATAACAAAACAAATCTGGCTGTGTAAAACTGTCAAATTTTTTAGATGTTGAGGCACTAAGGTTTTGTAGTTGTATGTAACCAACATACAGACATTTATGTAATCAAATTGTGTGTCTCTACGTTTATTGTTGTGTACTGGCTATGTACCCTATGACGTACTTCGTGAATACCCCTTCACTCAGTCATAGCAGACGTCAGTGATAATGGACATCCGATCTCCCTATTAGTTTGTTATAATTTAGGTTTACTGTATATACATACAGATATGCCCATGAAAGAATAGCAGTTCTGACAACTTAAGATGTTAGCTTCACACTATAAGAATTAAAGCTGGTACTTCTGGGGCTACAAAGTGAAGTGAAATTCATCGCCATATTCACCCAAATACATGCAAATACTGTACTCCTGAAACAGAATTTTCTGTATGTTAAAAAAGAATTATAACCTGCAGTCTCTTCAACTTCCATGTCTGCTTGGGTGAGGTCTTGATCTTCAAGTCTAGTAGCAGGTCCAGGATTTGGAGGAGAAATACGACGCCTTTTATACGCACGCACAGAATTTTGGCTCAGCTGCAATGTCATTTGCTCTTTACTTTGCTCTTGTCTCATTGGTGGACACTGATGGAGTTCAAAATCCTAGCAAATAACACACAACCAATATTATCAATCACATACAATTAGCACTTTGCAGCGTGGTGAATAGAAGAACAAAATTCATGCTTCAGATTGCAATTACATTATCCAAACAAAATAGACTGATCGAGGAAACGTGACACTTTGATAAATTTATGACCATACTGTGAGCACCCAGAAGGATGATACATATACTTTTCTTATGTCCCTCTCACATATTTTTTTCTAGTAGTTAAACATTACACTTATCTGCAAGAAAGGCAGTAATTTTAAGACACAATGGTAAAATACAATGGGTAGTCAAAAAGTTCCCAGAATTCCCCTGCAGGCAGAGAATGAGAGATAAGATAGAGCACACATTGTTGTGGTGGGGAGCTCAGCATGTCTGCTCGAAGGTGCAACAAGTCTGGACAGGTTTCGGCGTGCAATATCGTTACTGTTCCATTTGAGTTAGATGTGAGTATTGGTCTTGTGGCACAATGTTGCAGTTTGAAAAGCATCTGGACATCAAGTTCATGTGCAAATTTGGAAAATCTGCTTCAGAGCTGCTATCAGCTCTGCACTAAAGAAATCTGCAGTTTACAACTGTTTTTCCAGGTTTAAAAATGGACAGGATACACTGGAGGATGACCAGCGCAGCAGGAAGCCTCAGACATCCAGAACCGAAGAAAGATTGAAAGAGTACGACAGCTGGTTTGATGTGATTGAAGAATGACCATCGCAGAGGTGGAGCAAGAAGTTGGTATCTCTCATGGATCCATTCATGCGATTCTGTCTGATGATCTGAAGATGAGACATGTCAGTGCAAAGTTTATTCCAAGGCAGCTGACCACGGATAAGATGGAATGTCACATGATGGTTGCCAGAGATCTGTTTGAGACAAGTACACAGGACCCAACGTTTCTCAAAAAGATCACCACTGGTGTTCGCCTACGATCCAGAGATGAAGATACAGTCATCAGAGTGGCACACAGAATCGTCTCCCCAACAAA
Organism: Cryptotermes secundus; assembly: GCF_002891405.2. NCBI lineage: Eukaryota > Metazoa > Arthropoda > Insecta > Blattodea > Kalotermitidae > Cryptotermes > Cryptotermes secundus. Next base: position 159,484 of record NW_019744415.1, read on the forward strand.
ACAAATCATGCCTTGTCAGATCAAAGGAAAAAGTGATGCTCATTGCATTCCTTGACATAGACGGTTTTGGGCACCGTGAGTTCATACTGCCTGGACAGAGTCTTACTGGTCATTTCTGCGTGCAAGTTTTGCAGAGGATGCACAGTACAGTTCAGAGTAAGCAGCATCACAAGTGGCAGGGACAGCCATGGCGAGCCACATATCGCTCGTTGTGCAGCAATTCCTCGCCAAGAAAAACATTCCTTTCATCACCCAACCACCGTAATCTCTGGATCTCACTCTGAGTGACTTTTGGCTGTTCCATAATCTGAAAATGGGCCTCAAGGGGACATGTTTCACAACCACGGAAGACATCAAATCGAATATGACAGCCGAACTCCAGAAGATTCCAAAAGATGCCTTCTGCTGGTGCTTCCAACAATGGCAGGATTGATGCAGCAAGTGTGTATGTGCGCAAGGGTCCTACTTTGAAGGTGATTAGGTAAGCATTGCTGTATATCCTACCAATACAGCACAATACCAGCATTCTGGGAACATTTTGACTGCCCCTTGTACATACCTTAAATGAAACAAAACTATTATGGGGAAAAAATAATTCTACACTGCCAATGCCAAACATTTCATTTACAAAAACCAACCATTACAGAGTTTTAAAGTTATCAGTAACTAATAATACACATATGAAAATTTAACCAGATTTAACAACACATGGGAAACCTTGCAAGGTATATTTAAAAGGAGGCATAAGTTTTTGTGTGGTTTATTTAATACTGACAGTATGTACACTATACAGCATTGAATGGCAGGACTGATGGGTGATGAACTGCAGAGGATTTGGAAGAAAACAGTTCTAATCAATATATTATCCTTGCATCTGTCTGAAGGACAGGAAAACCACAAAAGTCATCCAGTAAAGCCAGTGTCCCCATCAAGATTCAAACCAAACACTTCCTGAATACATGCCTATAGTGTCTAGCTAAATCCCAAACGTATAATTAAGCAGTTAAGGGGGAAATGATTCATTCTGTCCTAATACTGAATAAACATATTTACTCACTGTATACAGTAGAACAATTTATTTAAGTTCTGTAAGGAGGGCAGGGAGAAGGGGGGAGAGAAGACAAGAAAGCATCTCTAACAAGATGAACGCATGAAATCTGTAATTCATTTCCAGCTGTACAGCAACAAACATTCACTAGTTACCCATGTAAAATTTGCATTGTGACGTATCATAAACACATTCTAATCTTCTATCAAACTATTGCGGGTGAACACTACAAACATGGGGAGTGTGAAATCTTCGTGACACTGCTTCCTACATGATAATTTTTCACAGGTATATATATGAATTAGGCTCACATGTGCATCCCTTTCATAATTATGTTTCAGCTTGCTTCAGCATTAAGTTTAGAGAAGAATAAGCTTTCAGATCATTCACATTTTTATAAGTTGCATGTACAATACTGATCAGTTTACGGACATTAGTTGTTACACAACACGCTTTCCTCACATTCCTCTTTTTAAAGCCTTCCTCAGTTTAAGTAATGGTAAGAAGATAGGAGTTATCCCTCTGCTTAACTAATTAAGCATTAGACCCCAAACATGTATGTGGAGTGGATGTATATATCCACGTATTCTTGACCTCAGCACTAATTGGAGGCGAGCGATCAGCTTCATGCTCCAGCCAGTTTACCCCCGGTACCCATAGGATAAGAGGATACATGGGCTCCAGAACCAGTCTGGATGATGTGGACAAGGTTAATATTTTGCCCCTACTAAGACTTGAGCTCCAACCCCTCAGCCAGTCACTACACCAACTGCATTATCCCAGTTCATGTTCCTCAGTTTAAGTGCTCAAATCAATTGCTCTCCATAGAAAACCTTAACTGGGAATTCTCTCACCCAAAATAACCAAACCAAACTATATCTGAGATACAGAGATATTGGGTTTTCGGACTTTATCCATCGTCCTGGTTTTAAAGATAACTAACAAAATCACGACGTTTCGGAAACTGGATCTGTTTCCAGCCTCAGGTGAGGGAAAGCACCTATTCTGTTGGGTCCCTCAGAAAGAGCTAGCCTCAATCACCAGGACGATGGACAAAGTCTGTGTGTTATATACACCATCGTCAGAATCCTATTGTAACTATATCCGAGATACTTGCATCTATGGTGTCTGGACTGTAGGGTACATTAAACCCAGGATAACTAATAATTTTATTTATGTCATATTTATCTCTTGAGCCTTCGGCAAATATTTCTCCCTCCTCTGCATATGGTTCTGCTACTTCTGGAAAGCCAAAAAATGTTGTTAAATTGACATGTACACCAAAAGATTGCATTATACCACAAACAATGACAACATTCTTAAGAGAGTAAATAACAACACTCAAGTCACCTTCCATTCATACTCAAACACTACAATATGTAGACTATACACAAATTGTGGAGACATAAAGTTTAAATTAAGCATACTGTGACGTGTTGCGCAATGGAGGACAACCCCTCACCCCACCAGCGGTGACGTAACACTTTTGGAGCGTTGCTGTTGCTATGGTAATAAGCCAGTCAACACCCGCCTCTCCCCGCGGTGACGTAACACGGGATGCCACCGTTGCTACACAGCAGTAAACAACTCCCGACAGCGTTGCTAGCAACACGGCGCCAGACAACAGTGGTGCCTATTACGTGGCTGTTTTCTGTGTTGTCCAGAACGAGGCTAAATAAGGAGCAGCGAAGACTATTCACAGTTAGCTCTCAAGTTCTCAAGGCAGCAGTTCTCAAGTTCTCAAGTTACGAGTTAGCCAGGCAGTCAACCTTTCAGTTGTAGTCTAGCATTTTCCGTCTAGTATTTGTGATACTGCCGATGGCAGTAATTGTCAGATTGTAATTTGTGTGAAAGAAAGAGTGAATGTGAAATAAAATTCGCTATATTCAGTAAGGCGTGAAGTTATTTGTCGCATTACACACCCAACATGTGACAATACTGTAGCATGTCGTACCACTGCTAGGCAACGATTGCAAGAAGGAACATGCATTGCTTGGAAAAGGCTGGTAAACAAGTCAATGATATCCCAGGTATTGCTAGGCAACCACCCATAAAAATAGAGGGACTATTTGAGGCAGTTTTCTCTGTTGGGTCCACCCTGAGGCTATATAGTGAGGACCCCAGGCCAGCTGAGTGAGTTCAGTTGTGGGATATTCATTGGAGAGCAACAACGTGAGCGTGGCAAGCTGAGGAATTTCCACTGTTAGAAGCCGTTGCTAGGGAACGGCTGTTAAAGACACAGCAGGTTGGAAAAAGGCTTAGCAGGTGCTGTGGTGATCTGTGAGTTGTGGAGATTAGCAGTGGCACTGTAATTACTTGTAGTTCCAACTGGTGTGTACAAGTGATCAGTCAATAAATCCAATATCCAATCCATACCCCATCTATAGTCATACTCCTAAAAATGTGACAATATATATTGTACATCAGTTACATACACAGTTTAATGTAGGCTGTCAAGGACACATAAATTTAACTAGCCCTGCATTTCAGTCGCAAAAACATGAGCATATATTTAGCTTTCTTTTTAACTCTAGTCTAACTTCCTTCTTAGCATCTAATACAGCTCCTGCATTTACTTTTTGCCCAGAAAAGAAACACCATCAACACAGACCAGCAGCTGATGTGTCCCATTTGATTTCAACCCACCTGGGTATTTTGTATCATCCTAATGGCAATTCTAAAGGAAAGCTGAAGAGTAATGGTGATAAAGCATCTTCTTGTTTTAGATCATTCTGAATAGGAAATGTACCAGATTTATGTTTACCTATAAGGACTTCAATAAAATGCAGTTTAATTATCCTAGCTAGTCCTATGGGTACACCATACTCAATGAGAATATAGTACAATACTTCTCTCCTAACTGAATCATAGGTTTTTATGTCTATAAATATGGTCACATACAAGGGGGGGGATATGTGTGATGAAAATAATGCGTTCTAGATCGGATGATTGGCATTATTGGCACTTCAGTTACAATCTCTCTTAATTACAACTTATACAGCGCTATCACTGATTTACACAATTTCCAGTTCACCGTTACACATGCACTTGGATTCTCAGTCTTGACTAGTCATCTCCTGGTAAAAATAAAAAAGTAAAAGTAAAGCTATCCCTGTACCAGGCCATGAAGGCCCATAGGGTTGTGAGACGTTGAGGGTTCCACATTATCTAGACAATCGGTTCAAAGATGGCGGTAAGGTTGTCAGCCTTACATGCCAGCCACGCTTTACTCCCCAGGAAAATTATTTAATTAATTCCTGTACTCATTTCTGTTAGAGGCTGAGTGAACCCTAGGCCCATAGTGTGGCTGGAAGGGTTAGGTCAATTGAAAAAATCCAATGACCTCATTGGGACTTGAACCCGTGACCTTCCGGCTTGTAGCATAGCCCCTCAACCAACTACACTACTGTGACCCTAGCCATCTCCTGGTAATAGAATTAAAACAGCCTCACTGTGACTAAATCTTCTATCAACAAATGAATTCTGGTCCAATTCTATCAACTACTCCTAGCTTCAAAGTCTAAAGTCACATTGCGACTGATGGTCAGTCAGTCAGTCAGTCAATCAGTCAGTCAGTCAGCAGTCTTGGTGTCGAGCCCCATCTGGGGCCCATAACCAGATATTTACTACTGTTTTACTGTTACGGTTTTGTTTTTGTGGGGTGCCCTCTCTGACAAGAGGACGGGTCTGACTTTTGTATATGCTGCTGGTCCTTGCCAGCACAGTCTTTCTTGGGTCTGAGTCCCTAGGAACTATATTTTACTATCTTAGATTTGAGACTGCCCTTTTCGTCGCCTCCTACAACTTGCAGGGTCAAGGTGGAGGTAACCATTTTGCACAGACTCAAAAGAAAGCACATTCTCTATTGTTGATGAAACTGGTTTAATGTGCTCTTGCTTAACAATGGACTCCCTACTATTGCATAACAATGGACTCCCTACTGTTGCCACGCACTGAAGCGAGAAAGGTGTTTACCAAGCTGTTGCCTAGCAATAGAAAACACTCTTCCTACTGTTGGATGCACATATTTCAGGCATGTCCTAAAGATGTACGTCCTTCTATTGTTGCATGCATGTCTGTGGTGGGGGGTTTACGGGGCCATTGTCAAGCAATGCTTTGAGCAAATCAATCACAATACTATATGCCCTCCCATTTTTTCTTCCACTATCCAACAGATGCAGAATATCTGATCAGTAGTCGATCCATTATGTCAAAATCCCCACTCATAATCCCCAATAATTTTGTCTATATAGTTAACCCTACCCTAGAAAAGAAACTTGGTGCAATCGAAGGTGAAAGCGGAAATGCTGAAGTGCAGTGGAACAATATAAAAGAATGCATGTTAGATACTATTAGCGAATTATTGGTAAAGTTGAGAAGATAGCAAGAAAACCATGGGTTACACATGAGATGATGAGTAAAATGGAGGAG
>NW_019744415.1:165753-173836 GCF_002891405.2 Cryptotermes secundus
GCTACATTTGGAGCATAGCTCTGTATGGGGCTGAAACATGGACACTTAGGGCAGTAGGTCAGAAACATCTGGAAAGTTTCGAAGTGTGGTGTTGGAGAAGGATGGAGAAGATCAGTTGGACTGATTATGTGAGAAATGAAGAAGTGTTAATTAGAGTCAGTGAGCAGAGGAATATCCTACACGAAATAAGAAAACGGAAGGCTAATTGGATTGGTCATGTTTTACACAGAAACTGCCTTCTAAAAGAAGTTATTGAAGGAAAGATAGAGGGGCAGATAGAAGTGACAAGAAGACGAGGAATAAGACGTAAGAAGATGCTGGATGACCTTGGGGACAGAAGAGGATACTGTCATTTGAAGGAGAAAGCTCTAGATCGCATTAAGTGGAGGAACTGTTTTGGAAGAGACTGTGGACCTGTCATCTGACAGATTACTGATGATGATGATGATGATGAGTTAACCCTGAGAGAAGAACGCTGAATTTTTTTTAGTTGGCCACTTAATAACATCATCACTATTGCCACTGTACAACATCAGACAACAGGATTAATCAATGACAAGCAGTTGGCAGAATGATATTTGGCAGGGAATCCCACATGGTCTGACCTGGGACTGAACCCAGGCCACTGTGGCAGAAAGTCTAACCACCTGAGCTATGGAATAGCCTAAGAATGCTGGATAAAATTTTATCTTAAGCTAATGGGTGACAAGCCTCAATAATTATAATTACTACAGGCAGTAGTATCGCCTTTCCTGCTAATATGTACAAAAACAGACTCCTTCCACTGCACAGATGGAGCTTCCTTATTCCAAATACAATTGATGTGTTTAAGGGTCTCAGAATGCAACATTCCACTTCCTGACTGAATCAATTCTGCCAGAATTTGATTAATACTCTGACATGTAAATCCACTGATAGGTAACGGCTTGTTGAAACACATCTCTGAGGTTATGACAGAGACATCAATTCCTAGGTAACACATACGGAAATATTTCCATTACAATGGATAGGTAAAGGTTATTCATACAGCAATGAAGGACAGATATGAGAAGTAAGAACCCTTGGAGATGGTGATCTGCATACAGTTCGACAAAATCCTACCTCAGGGAGAGACAGACTACAAGATACATACTGGATACTGGACAGCAGTAGATGCCCAGTCCAAGAACAAGATACAAGAGAGGAGAGTGGGTACAGATCTGCTCACTGAATTCGTACAAGGAGCATTTAAGTGTAGAAGTGTTGAGGTCTGTGTGTGTTGTTGTTCCAGTAACATTTTGAAATGTTATAAGTATTTGTAGATCCACCTGGTGATTGTCCAATAAATCGATTCATCAATCCAGAGAACCCATTAATTACTTGTAGCATTACCAAGATACATGACAATACCTAGATATTCATACAGTAGCAATCTCAACATCAAAAGGCTCACAGAAATTTTGAAGCTTAAAATCATATGTGAAGTTCAGGTCTGTATATTTTTATGTCTGAACATCCATTGTTATAATATGAAACAAGCTGGTGCAACTCTTGAAACTTAACAAGGTTGCACAGTCTGATGTGAAGATCATTCTAACAAGGTGAAATACTGACAAGCAGAACCTTCATGAAAAAGAATACAGCACTTACCTTTTCCTTGAGAATCATACAGTGTGAGTCCTGAGTGTGATATCCTAGCTTCCTCCATCCAACCAGGTGGATATCCCAAAAGTCGCATCCTATATATGTGCTTTGGAAGATGGTGTCTGCCTAATCCTAATGCCTTTCTAAGTTTGCTACTAATCTGACCAGGAACAAGGCTAGCAAACTTCTGCTCATCATCCAGGTGATAACGACTAAAAACCAGAAAGCCATAATTTCATAGAAACAACAGACTTCATTTACAGTATATATACTGCATTCATAAAATCACTTCTCTGTCCAATTATAGTAATTATAGTACATTTTCTCTCAGTACAAAGGAACTTTCTACCTATTATACGAGTAATATTCCTTTCAAATATATTATCTAATATTAAATGCCTTACCAGCATACTCTCAGTAGCCTACTTTCCTTCCTTAAGGAACAAAGTTGACTTCATCAAGATGCAGTCCGGATTTGTCCTCCCTTTCAACTTTCAAGCCAATGCACCAATTTTTACAAAATTTTGTACGAACAATATGCCTTTGGAGGACAGCTCAATCCCATAATTTTTAATTTCCTCCTATCAGTAAGAACATGGCAGATGCAAAAGCTTGTGAGGTAGGCACAACATTACATTGCATCAGTTATTGTAGTTACTATTTGAAGTTTGAGGTCCTCGGAGTTGTGTTAAAATTACTGCTTCCAGGATGTAAAGCCATACAGTATGGCAGACAGGTACCAATAGTTTGGTGGAATGATACCTATTTACCATAACACAAAAATCACATTCCAGAAGACCACAATCTTCATGGTCTCTATTGGTTACTATGGTTAGTGGGCTTCAGAAGAATTAAAGTACAGCAGAATGCTGCTTATCTGCATTCTGATTATCCAAACTGTGAATTAGCCAGATCACTGCAATGAAGGAATGTGCCTGCTAAATAAACATCACTGTCAGACCTTTTCAAATAAACTATTTGAAAATGTTACTTTACATGTACATTTATTCATTTTTCATGGTTCACCTGTTTTAAAAGATTTTTAGTTTTTATTATTATAATAGCACAGTACATTATAATAGTGCTGTAATAGGGTTTTCTTGTGGATAAGAATTTAAGCGGTTATCTGAACCACCTTTGTTGCCAATTAATTCAGATAAAAGGCATTCTATTTTATTATCACCATTGTCACTATCATTACTTCAGACAGGGCATTAGTTTTGCCTTCCACTTTTAATAGTGATAAACAGGAAGAACTGAGAAGCCAACAATTTGTCTTAATGGGGTCTACACTGTACACTTTATAAACAGTTTTTACTGGAAACAGTTATGCTTGAGCATAAAAGTTACAAGAATCAGCTGATGTTTATCCAAGGCAACTTGAATATCCCACCCAGTGACCATTCTCCTCCAGAGCTGGTCACCAGACAAACACAGAAGCTCCCAAATCAATTAGAGCATCTCAGAAGAAACCTACCAGGTGCTGTACTGAAGCTGTTAATTCTAGAATGTTACAAATTACTATACCAGTCAAGGATTCACCTGATGAAATACATGTTTTGGTGACTAGTAAGACCGTGTCATCATTATGGTTACTACGTGATTCCTGTCATACTATCTGTAACACCCTGAAATTTGAGCCAGTATTATTTCCATACCTTTCATGTGGGTATTGTACATGAACAACTGTTTCACTGTGAAACTCTTACATGGCATTTCAACATAAGATCAAACATAGCTGTTATTTATTACAGTAGTAGGAACTTGGTATTATAGTCAACAGGTACATAATACACAGGCTCACTTCATGGTAGCTGCTCAAAGAATTACTGGCAAAATACTAGAGAGAAATTGTAATGTGTATAGGTCATTGACTTATGAACCACATCAGCCGTGGCATAGTTCAAGCGGTTAGTCACTGGCTTCCCACCACAGCGGCCCAGGTTTGATCCCGGGTCTGGTCAAGTGGGATTTGTGGTGGACAAAGTGGCGCTGGGGCAGGTTTTCTTCGAGTATTTTGGTTTCCCCTGTCAATCTTCGTTCCACCAAATTCTCCATCATCATAATCACCGGGGCAGGTACAATAAGCCAATCAGTGGCTGCCGTGCCGAGTGGACCCAGCTGGACTCCAGCCCCCACTAAGCAAATTTAAAAAATTTAAATTTCTTTATGAACCACATCATGAGACCGAACACTGCAGTGTGAGATTACATGATTAGCATCAGCACCTGCCACCCAATCAAAGGATTCGTGGCAGGCTCTCAGATGACCTTCTTGTTTTCATATTACATACTGTGACATTTCAATAAGGGCATTTTAATCATAATTGTCTGTCAATCCTCACTGTTTATTATCCATCCCTAAATTATGCTCTGCAGAGGTCAAGAATGGTGGAGCTTTAGCTCCACTACCCCATGTCTTCATTGCATTGTGCTTAATTAATTAAGCACAGGGATACCTTAAAAATAATCCTCAATTTGTTAAACTTTTAGATACATAAATAGTACGTTTAGCTTACTTCCCTTATTTTGAAAAAATAAGAAGCAGGTTTATATGCTCACCATCACTAACTCAAAATACATAACTGAGATCCAGAATCAGGTGCAGTTACCTTGTCTTATTCGGTGTTTGGCCAAATCTAGCAGAAAACTGTCTCCTGTTTCTGCTTATAGCTAAGGGGTCTCGAGGCAAGGGACAGTCACGAAGGCTATGAGTCCCTAGACAGTTGAAACAAGATGAGCGACTTGGTTCTCCATTTTCATTAGTCTTACCACTGTCCTCTTTGGCTTTCTGAAGAACTTCACCAAACTTCTGTGAAAGGGTACAAACAAAATACTTGAACACAAATAATTCTCTACCTCTCCCATGCATAATCAGAAAAGAATAATACCATGAAATGTCCTCTAATATTCAAGTAAACTGAATGTCTTGGTCGCGTGCATATCCTTCCTGCTTCATATTCATGAGATCACAGGCTAAAATATGTGACAAGATATGTATCCTAAGGTCTCCCGTGGTTTTCTTTAGTCCTTCCAGGCAAATGCTGGATGGTATCTCACATTAGGCCATGACCAATTCCTTTTGTGGTGTTTCAAATTCACTATTCTCTAATAATCCTATGATTCAGTATTATACAGTATGAGCTACTGACAGTGTCATTAAATCAACCATAAATAAATAAACCACATTCCATATTACAAAGTAATTTCTGTTTCCAGCATTTGCATGAAGAATGCACACAAACCCAAAGAAGCACAATCAGGATAACTTATTTAGTGACCAAACCACAAATACACAGCAGTGGTTGCTAGTACACCACTACATTCTGAAATATTGTACATTTGTACAAATGATTATGAGCAAATCATTTAGCCAAAAAAGTTCAATAATAATTAAATGTAAAATATAGTCAGTACACTTCAGGGCCAAAAATATAAATTCCATTATAAAAAAATTAACTGGCAAATTGTTAATCCACTTACCTGACTGTATGCTGGTACATCTAACTCATCTTTTATAGTTGGACGTGTATCAACAGTAAAGAGATCTGAATCATCAATCCCATGGTCTTGACAATCGTCACTCCCTGCTTCCCACACATCGAGTTCCAAATCGGACGTGTCTTCATCACAGTCAGGGTCATGTTTTGCTATCAGATCTTTCAAAAAATTTTTTATAGCAGCTTTATACTTTCTATGGAACATATAAAAGATTTTCCAATTAATATAACTTAAAATATTTCATTTATCACTGATAACCAATAAAATTTTTCACTCTCTTTATACAACTTCTGAATTACCAAACAAATACACATTTACTGATTGACTTCACTGAAAGTAGTAAATCATGTATGTGCATTTACAAGTCTGTGTACTCGTATATGTGTCAAAGTCTCTGCACAAGTAAGAATGTAAACAATCTGTGAGTAAGTAAGATTATGCACATAAAACTGTATGAAATGCATGCTTCTATGTTCAAATAATAAAGGTTCTGGCAGTACATCCAACCAAGTACAGCACTTCATCTGTTGTGTCTTCTTGGACAACATTAACTTCAATATGGCGTAAAAAATGTTTCAGAGAATATCTTAGCCTCCATCATGAGATATGGATGTGATGAGTGCCACACATTTGTAAATATACACACATACACATTAACAAACCAACTTTCACTGCCTGTAGTGCGTGAAATCAAGTGAACATCCAAACAATAAATAATACTCAGTATCACATAACACGGAAATGTCTATGTGAAAATACAAGCACTCGCCTATCCTAATGGCAGTGCTTCACATTATTTTTTCATCTGTCACACACCATGACTTGACAAAGACAACTGAGCAACACATACCAACAGAATAAACATTTTAGATTTAATAATTTAATTTAACATCCTGTTTCTTTCTAACTATAATGTGTGAGAACACAGCTTCTTACAAAAACTTGTGGCACACCTGATACCTCATGGCAGCAGGCTAGTTGCAGAACATTGCTGTGTACCATACTCAATGTCACTTGCCTTGATTATGGAACAAATAATCATTATTGAAACACATACCTTAATTTTAGGATAAATAAAATGAATCCCCCAACTCTGTCTAAGTTACTAGGATGTACAGCCAGATCTCAATGGCCTCCTCCAATCTCTGATGACAGTAGAACAGTTTCTAAAACTTTGGAATTTTACTTCATATCAATATGACTGACTGGCCATAAAGACCACTATATTTTGCATAATGAAATGTAACTGATAAGACTTTCTTGAGAAGCTAATTGCTAATAAGATCTAACTGTTTCTGGCAATGCTATATTAATGCAATTAACAGGTATAGAGACTAGCTCTGTCAATTCAGCCCAACTGAATAGGTTCCACCTGATGATAAAGACAGAATCTAGTCCCTGAATCATTGTTTTCAAAACAAAAACAGGATGATTGATAATGTCCAGAAACACAATAATCGTAAGCTAATAGTTGCTAAGTTACATAATAAATATTACTTTTTTTATAAACTCTTACACTTCATTATCCTATTCATATGCATTCACAAACACCGAACGTCCTTCTCAACATTTAACAAATATTACAATAAATACTTCTTAGGCCCCCAACCAACCCTCAAGCCAGAGGACCACCCTTTTCTGACTGTGCACAACTGCTTAATCAATGTATGTGCAGCTGTCCTCCATATGTGGAGGCCACCTGCTCCATCCTGAGGATGTGCCATGCAACGGTAACAAGAGACCACCCTAATTAACACAAAGGCTTCAAATTTTATATCACTCTTTAACAGGGATAATGGCACGACACAAAGACAACTATTACACACAGACACCAACTTAAGCCACAAACACTGCCTCATGGATAACCACACGATTAAGCCTTGTAAGTCTGATATAGCAAGACAGTAAAAATAGGGAACATGTAGTCAGAGGTCAAAATTTCTTGCATTCAACAGTCCTCAACTATAGAGTCTTAATTTGTACAATCAACTTTAGACCCAAATGAATTGACACTAACCTTGCTGTGTCTCGATCTCTGAAGGAGATGCTAATAATTGGTTTATTCTGGTTAGTGGACGATGCACAATTTGTTTCTTCAACATACTTATTACACTCCTTTCCAACTAAAAATGTGTTATTTTCATTCGAAGTTTTATGATTCGAAACCCCATTGCTCCCAGTCAAGAACGACACCTGAACTGTGGTTTTCTTAGTTACACTCCCAACTACGCACCTCTCACTGCTGTACGAATCAAAACTTTCTTCGTTGTTTGATGTGCTTCCACTCACGCAAGTAGAATCATTATCAATACTGTCATCTAACATAATTTTACTGTCCCTGTCAACTGACATAATGAAACATCGCACAATTAAACCAAATCAAAGAAACTTCAACAGCCCCTGCCGCCACCGTCTTCCCCAATAATTACACAACTCAAAATAACTTCAATAGTTTCTGCTACGATGGGACTTATAACAACTGTATCCGATTCCACCACAAATTACTACGGTCATCAACGGTTGCTAAGGTTCCTAAGCCTTGTTAATTATTATATCACGGACAACACAGACAACAAAATCCGTGTGACCAACTGTCAAATGTAAAAGTACCGCAGGTTCCAATTGGTACTGTGGTGTCTGTGGAAGGTTGTAGCCAAGTATTTTTCGTGTTCAAGTTCTATTATCTGAATACATTTTACGAATAATAATTTTATTTGCGGTCATTTTAATGACTATACGAAATAAATTATACCATGAACAGGTATTACTTACTTACTTACTCATGGAGTAAGAAGGAGCCTCCAATTCTGCAGCTACTCAAGAATTTTCCAGCATTTTATGGAACCCCAAGGTTCATTGCCTTGTTAACAAGAGCCCTCCACTGGTCCCTACCCTGAGCCAGATCTATCCAATCCATACCATCCCATCCTATCTCTCTAAGATCAATTCTTATATTGTCC
>NW_019744415.1:175482-205274 GCF_002891405.2 Cryptotermes secundus
AAAAACAGAGACACCATGTATGCGAGATGTTTCCTTTGGAGACAAAACAAACCAGAGGGGCGGATAGAAGTGCCCAGAAGAAGAGGAAGAAGACGGAAGATGATGTTGGATGACCTCGGGGATAGAAGAGGATATTTTAATTGAAGGAGAAAATTTAAGATCGCATCAAGTGGAGGAACTGTTTTGGAAGAGACTGTGGACCTGTCGTCTGTTCATTGGAAGCTCATCAATTTTGTCTTTCAGATATTCCCTCTTTTTGTTCCTGAAATGCCTGCTGTTTTCACGTCTTATATTGTTCAGATTATCCGCTTTTAACTTACTTGGATCCTGTAACCATTGCAATTTGGCCTGCTTTCTTTTATTTAATAATTTTGAGCATCCTTCATTGAACCTTGGCTTATGCTTCTTCGGTTCATAATCACCTAGACTCTCCTTGGCAGACATTTTTATATTTTCTCTAATAGTTTCCCAAGCTTTATTAACATCAACCTCAGTTTCCAAGTTTTCCAAAGCCGTGAACCTATTTCAGATTTCAACACAATACTGTTCTTTACCCTCTACCTCATTTAATTTCTTGAGATTGAACCTCTCCATATGATCTGTGTGTGTTGTTTGTTTGCTCACTGCCAGTCTTTCCCTAACCTTTGCCACCACCAGGTAGTGGTCAGTATCACAATATGCTGCCGAATATACTTGGGTGCCGTCTCCTATCTATCAAAATATGGTCAATATGATTGTGTATCTTCCCATCAGGAGATGTCCAAGTAAATTTATGGATGTTACGATGCGGGAACATTGTACTTTTGACAGTAAGATTTTTTGATGTGTCAAAGTTTACAACTCTAACTCCATTATCATTACTAATTTCATTCAAACTCTCATTCCCAATCGTTGGTTTGAAAATGTCTTCCTTCTCTACTTTGGCATCGAAATCTCCCAACAAAATGTTCATAGGGTACTTCGGGAATTTATCAAATATATGTTCTAGTTCTTCATAAAATCTATGTCATCAATTCTATCTACTGTTGGGCCGTGAACATTCATAACATTGATAACACACCAGCGACCTTTTAGTATTATATATGATATCCTATCACTAATGAATTCTACCCTCTTAACTGCTGATACGATTCTCTTATGTACAAAAAACCTGTTCCTAATTCATGATTTTCATTCCTCTTTCCACAGAAGAATGTACAGTCTCCTGCTGATGTGATGCCACCTCCATCCCATCTGGCCTCCTGTACTCCCGCTAAATCTAACTTATATTTTAAGATTTCTTCTGCCACTGCCCTGAGCGAACCTGCCCTATACAAACTTCGTACATTCCAAGTGCCAAATCTCATATCCATTTTCATTAGCTCAGGTTGTTTATCCAAAGAATCTGTCCAGGTCTGATGAACATTATTATCTGTAAAAATGTTTAATAACCGTGAAATACAACTTGTAATCTTGAACTTACACACGGAAAGAATTTGCATTCCTCTACCTTGAAGAGAGGCTATCAGACTTCATGGCATCAAAATTCCAAAAGGCAATGATCTTATATTGTACTCTGATCACTCTGGTGGTAGAATTAAAACTGGTCATCATGGCCATCGTATAACAAGGACGGGTTACTGAGGAATTTACACAGTAACATACATTTTGAAAATTTTGTATAACACAGGTCACAATTACTGTAAAGTTTTGGTGCCTCTTCCAAGGAGTCCACACAAATATCGCCCTCTGTGGAAACTGGGAAAAAAATAAATATATAAAACTGGGCATAGATACGAGGTATATAATATACTAGATCAGCTTGCAGGGTGTTGTATGACCAAAAAAAAAATGGTAAACGTCTACATTATAAGCTCAGAAGTAGTTTTTGGACATGGTAATGAGGAATATGGTTAAAAACTTCTCAGACTTTTATTAGGAGTGAGATATTAAGTATCGCCATAAGAAGTCTATCTTGATTCATCATCATCATCATCATCACTGGCACGACAGCGCTTTGTGAGCCCTGGCCTTCCTCAGGATTGCCCGCCATTCTTCTCTATTCGATGCTAATTCCTCCAGTTCTTTACACCCAAAATTCTTATGTCCTGCTACACACATTCTTCCCATCTTAACCTTGGTCTTCCCATTCTCTTATTTCCTTCTGGTTTAGTATTAAGCATTTTCTTGATGGTTCTATTCTCGCTGGCACATATTATGTGTCCAGGTCTATCTTGATTGCCAGTTGGTTTTGTGGTTTCGAGAATAAGAATGAATTTGAAACTGGCCTATTGATTCTCATTCAATAGCCATTTACCAGAGCCAAGCAGATCCCACCTCACAATATTATGCATTTCCATGTTAAATAAAAGGTCTCTAATAATGTGGTACATTTGGTCAAGGCAGGAACTGTGAAGCCAGCAGAGCCAGCCATTGCTATAGAACAGTTCTGCAAACACACCTGTTTCTAGGCAAACAGATTAGTAACATGCAACAGTGGAACAACTGGGAAGTGGTGTCCTCTATGCAGCCCATGCCAAGGCTATATAATGAGAAGGTTGGTGTGAGGTGGCTGCCAGGCTGGGAGTTAGTCAATTGGAGCAATGACTTAATTGTGAGACCAATCAGCAGTCAGTAAGAATGTGAACATGGAAGCTGAGGAAGCTACGGCATTGCAAGCCTTTATCAGACATCTCGTGAAGATACAGCAGACTGACAAGATTTAGTAAGTGCTGTAGTGAACTGCAGTGTGTGAATTAGCATTGGCACTATAGTTATTTGTAGTTACATTCTGTAAGAGTTCAATAAATCCAATTACAATCCAAACCCCATCTACTGTCACTCATTCGCATGACAATATCACTAGCTGTCTGAAAAGTTTATTTATTATTTGCATCTTGATCTAAAAACTTCAAACTTATTAACACTTCTATTAAGGTAATGAATTGCAGTTAATGTGTAACATCTGATCCCTGACGACAATTATGCTCAATCAAATATACTGCCCTAACTGAGACGCTCATGGTTTGTTAACATGTTAATTCAGTGTAAAGGCTGTCTGCCATTAAGTTCTTTACTTGGCCATGATTGTTGCTGTTTGCATCTTCAGTATCTCATTCACTGTATACTGCCTTCTTTATCTAGGGATGTCACCTGCTGGATTTATCATTCTTGGTATTTCTTGAATGGCAACATTTTCAAATGTGTACACACACCTCTCTTCAACTTCTAAGCCAAAAAATATAAAGGGAAGAGACTACTTGGGAGAATAATACTACAATGAATCTTGAGGAAATGGGAGATGAGGGTATGGCCTGGATTCATTTATCCCAGCATAGGCAAGTTCTTGTGAAAACATTAATGGGAATCCAGATTCAATAAAGGACAAGGACTCCTTTTCATTATCTGAGAAACCATGAAACTTCTCAAAATGATGTAGGATTTAAGGTTCACACACTGGCAGTTATAAACAGTTCTACATAATATAACACATGGGACAAAATAATAGGGCTCAAATAAAGATTTTGTTCAGAAAGATTACAAAAGCATTTTGCAACATACATGTAGCGTGACACACAAAACACGCTACAGTATAATACACAAAATCTTGTACATGAGACATTATTTTACATTTTCCTTCTCAATGTTTGCACCATGGGTGCTACTCCATTGAGCAGGCATTAAATGCCATCCTATTCTTATGTCACATTCATAATTACATATAAACAAAACTCATCTGGCTAGCCTTCAGAAGTCCAAAAATTTAAACAAGGCAAGGCAAATCAAAATTAGCAACCATAAATACCATCCAACATACAAGGAAGTAAAGCTTTACCTGTCTTACAAGTGGCAAGTCACAATGCTTACATCAACAACTGCTGCTACACAGTAAAACAAAAATGGTAACAGTGACCATGTAAGGAAAACAATGGAATGAACAGTGGGAAACTAGGAGAAACTGCTTCGATTGATTTACGACAAATGTCTTAATAACACACATCTTAGATGAAAGATCTTCACCTCTTTTAGAACAATCAAGCAGTTGCTGTAATTTGGACTGTTGCATGTAAGTAGAAAAACATTAAATGAGTATTTTCTCTGGCTTGTGGAAGTAGGAAAGAACTTAAGTTCTCCTCTGTTATCACACACGTTCTCCTATATGTATCCTGGAGTTAGTTACGCATGAGCAACAGACAGGACAAACTCCATGTAACAATGTTTTACTCTATTTATGCTTTGATGGGAACAAGTGACAGTGATTTAAAATATGCTTGCAGTGGAATTAAATATTTATAAAGTAAGTAAAGCTATCCCTGTACCAGGCCGTGAAGGCCCATAGAGTTGTGAGATGTTGAGGGTCCCACATTATCTAGACAATCGGCTCAAAGATGGCGGCAAGGTTGTCAGCCTTACTCGCTGGCCGCTCTTTACTCCCCAGGAAAATTATTTATAATTAAATATTTATGTTTTGATTAATGACATTTTAAATTTTTAACCCTTGTATTTGCATATGCTATAATTCTCCTCCACTTCCTTATCATGTAGTGGATTACATCAATTGATTTTACTCTCAGTAAATTATAATTGAGCTTAATATAAAATTATGAAAGCACATCAATGCCAATTCCACCTATTTATGTATAAAGTGATACTGTATAGTTTGTCCTCCATCTTGCAACAAGAAATTAGTCTCATTATGGATGGCATCATTAATATCAATATATTGAAATGTTGCAGTCACGTTGTATGTGATGTAAATAGCCTATCACAAACTAACATAGATTACAGGAATGGAAAACTTGTTATATCTGTCATGTCTGAGTGAAAAATCTGCTACACAGCACTCTTCTGAGACAAGTGAAGAACTCCACGTGAGATGTGAAGCCTGCATTTTCACATGTCCCTGTATATTTATTAAGTTATTAGGAATTTAAGAGAGATTAATTATGTATTTTCAATTAAACTAATTTATATACAACCTTTTTCCGTCATGGACAACTTACACCCTTCACATTTCAGTTGGTGTGCTGAATATTTTAACAAGGCAAAACCTCAGGTGACACATAGGAACCATGTTTTTCAGTGTACAAAGTTTAATGCTAAGCACTTATGAGAACAAGACCTATTATAAAATAAGTAACTCTGTAAAACATGCATGCTATATAAAACATCTGAGTTGTGTGACTCATTTCTGATGTCTCATATCATGCGATATGCTTGCAAAGTAGTCTTCAATTGGTTATGGGAAAAGAAACCTTGCTTCCATATTTTTATAATATTATAGCTGCATTCCCTTCATTAAATCTCTTCTGTTTTATTTGAAGTCTTCTGAGCAACCAGCTGCAGCATATGTCCATCAGAAGCCAATACTGATGCCCTTCTTCCACACAGCATTTGAAACACAAGCTACACAATTTGAGTATTTGAAAAGAGTCCTACACCATTAGCACGCCCTTCTGCATCTCCTGCTTCTATCTGTTCTTTGAGCAGCTCCAATTCACGAATACCTGACACTGTCACCTCATATTTGTGCGTTACTAGTGAACGATAGAAATGGACAGCAAATGCCAAGAAGACAATGAGGACAGGAATGAGAACAATGCATGCAGACCATGCTGCATAGGGTGAGAAGTCATAAAATTTTACCCAACAGAGAATTGCTATCTCACACAGGAACAAAAGCAATCCCAGCAGTGTTGAAAATGCCCATGCAGTCTCAATATACCAATGCAGACGTTCATGTGGAGATTCATGTACAAGACTGATGGAATGGAGATTGCATACAGCATCAATATTTGGCAAGATACACGTACTGATCATGAGTGCCAGCATATGTACTGCCACTAGCAGAGTTGTGCAGATTGCAAATGCAATCAACATCTCCTGAGGTACACTTGACTGTTCGCTAAGCTGTACTTCAACCATAGCCACCTATATGCAAAGAAATTCAGTGTTAAAATAATATATTGCAGACTAAATTCTTTACTAGAGCAGAAAAGTTAATTCTTCACTGCACTCAACACAGCAAATTGTAGTAAATTAGTCCAAGAAGCAGCAGTGTAAGTTTCTCATATGATGGATACGAAGAACTCTGTCAATAAATACAAGTCACAATACACAAATGATGGAAAATTATGTTGTGCTTCTTGAAGTTTTTCATGCCAAAAAATCATCAGCTGCTATTTATACGACTGAAGCTGATCTGTCTAAATGCTTCTTTAAGCTGATTTTTGGAAGGCATACGTTATAATGAACTGAGATATGAAAGTTACCTTGAAGTAATATTACTGTGATAAATGTATGATTTATATAATTTTTTATCTGTTGAATAATATATTTTCATATACAGTAAAACTTGGTTATAGCAACATCGGTTTCTGTGACACCTTGTCTATTGCGTCAAATATTCAATGGTACGAACTAATTCCTCATAAAGCAACTGTTTTTATACCTTGCTTAGTACGACATGCACAAATGCATCAACCTCGTATGTAACGTCATTTTCATTCCTGAATTTCTCTGATATGGTGGGAAAGTTTGATGTGTCTGCCCACCCTCACTTTCTCTACTTGCTGACGTGACTGTCCTGGAAGAATACGACCGCGGGCTGCAAGAGGAGCGTGGGTTTTATGCGAAAACAAGGGTGTGGGGTGGGACTGCGTGAATAGTGCAAGAGGACGCAGCAGGTTGTTAACTGCATTCCTTTCCTAGAATCTCGTCTAACAGGACCTCACATTGTCTACTTACCCTATAGTGTTCCTGCCTAAACCCAGAGAAGTGCAGTAGCGAAAACATGGCAATGAAAAGGAAAGTTTTAAGCATTGAAGAGAAAGTTAAAGTGATTCGTGAAATANTTATAACCAAGTTCTACTGTATTTTTTTCTCAAATTGTAAGCCTTTAGTTTTTGACAGATATTCAATACAGTACAAGCATATGTATCAGCCACTAACAGATTGTGAAAGATGTTGCCAGTGTTCAGAAAACAAGTAAGAATCGCTGGAAATGTAATGGTGCAGGCGGACCATAGGATTTGATCCACCTCTTAAACCAAATTGCCCATCTTGTTGTTTATTATAAAGTTGCATTACCTAACTTTAACACTAACAGCTCAAAGATTTAGAGGACTGCAAAGTAGCCTTTATGAGTTCTATCTGGTTCTTTCAAAAAGCAAAGATATCTCCTAACAATAGTACAGCCCCTCAGTACTTTTAAATATTTTCCATAATATTCACATTCAGTATCCGTTAACTTAAGATTTCTAAGCATCCTCTACAGAAGATAGACCACATTGGCAAAACCTTAGTCACATAATCAAGCTGTGTTCATTGATATTATTACTATTAATAATATTTAGTGACAATGTTATGATGTCAGTCAATGCTTACAGTTTCAGACCACTGTAGACGAGGCTGAACTTCATGCACTAAGAGACAATAAATCAGCTAATCCAACCATGCCACAAGAGAAATAAAAAAATTAATGTACTGAGTGGGAGAGGAAGAAGAAAGTACTCAGTATACCCAGATTCAATGTCATAACAGATTTTACAAAGTTTCTGTATGAAATCACTTTAATCATAAAGGACATAACCAAAGGGGTTAGTATGATTTATCCAGCCAATATTCCTAAAATCTGGCTACCACATAGGAACATTGGCTTATAAAAGGCACGGCAAAGATCAGTTTGGGTTAAAATTGTTATTACACTCCAGGTTATCCTAGTATCAAATTTCATATAAAATTAATCTCACTACAACAATCGAAGTCAAAGTTATGTTATGACCGATGGTCAGTCAGCCAGTCTGTCTTGGAATAAAGCACACATCTGGAGCTTTAGGCCACATCTTTATTACTGTCAAATGGTTTGTTGATGTGGGGTGCCTTCTCTGATGAGAAGATGGGTCTGTTTGCCAGAGTCACAGTCAGCAGTAATAAGTCTTCTGTCAGTATGTACTATTTACATTTTAAATGTAATTAAATTTATGTACATACAACATACACAGTGTGTCCAGGATCCATTAGGACTCATTTTCTTAAATTTTGCCCTGCAATGTTATCTGTTGGCGAGTTGAGGCGTTAAGATTCTTGAAGTTTCAGCTGTGGCTGTCTATAATTTAAAAGTGCAAGCATCGCTGCATCATGTGTTCTGACCTTGAATGTAACAGTACTGTACTGACGCTCATCGGAAAATGGCGGCTGAACAGAGAGTCAACATCAAATTTTGTTTGAAGTTGGGCAAAACAGCGGAGAAGCATACAAAATGATGAAAAGTGTGTACGGTAGTGATTGTTTGAGTCGCTCGAACATTTTTTGATGGTATGCTATATTTCATGACGGCAGGGAGGACACTGAAGACACTCCACGTGAATCAAAGCTGAGAACAAGTTGCACTGAAGTAAATGTGAAAAAAGTAACCAAAATCCTTGCATCAGACAGATGTGTTTCTGCAAGATTCATCGAGGAGCTTTTGGGAATACCAAAAAGTACTGTGCATCAAATTTTGACCGTGATTTTGGGCAAACGGAAGGTCTGTGCATGGTCTGTACCGCACACACTGTCAGGTGATGAAAAACATGCTAGAGTTGAACACTGCAGAGACATGTTACAGTCGGCCCAAAGTGATATAAAATTTACAAAATCGATTGTTACTGGTGACAAGACATGGTGTTTTCAATATGAGCCTCTCACAAAGCGGCAGAGTGCAGCGTGCTTGAGCCCAAAGAAGCCAAAACCCTAGAAAGTGCGCACGCAAAAGAGTTCAGTAAAGACACTGCTAACCATTTTCTTCGATTCAAAAGGAATCATTCACAAGGAATTTCTGTCAGAAGGTCAAATAGTGAATTCTGATTATTATCTCGGAGTCCTCAATCGTTTGTGGGCAAGAATTCTTTGAATTTGACCTGAATATCAAGAGCAAGGTTCCTGGTCGCTCCTCCACGACAATGCCCCACCCCACAAATCGAAGATCGTGGGTGATTTTTTGGCCAGAAAATGGATCACAGTCCTTGATCATCCTCCGTATTCACCAGATTTGGCTTAAGCAGATTTCTGGTTGTTCCCAAAAGTTAAGTTGGCGATGAAAGGAGACCTTCACGACACCATCCAGGACATCCAAAGGGAATCTACTGCAGTCTTAAATGCGATTCCACAGAAGGAGTACAGTGACTGTTTCTGAAAACTTTTCAAATGATTCCAGCTATGTATTGATTCAGTAGGAGACTATTTTGAATAAAAAGAGTGAAGTTTTGAAAATAATTCACGTCTTGTATTTTTAATGAACACAGTCCTAACAGAACCTGGACACACTGTGTATACAAGGCCTCTGTCAGTCCAGGCTCAATAGAGCAGATCATGTCCTATCATTAGTAGCTCCTGCTACAACAGCAGTCTAGTCACTTGAACAGTCCTCTTATATTTCCTGGGTTGGGGTTCCCCTTGTCCAATGGTACAAACATTTGCATTTTCGTGATTTTTTATGACTTCTGCTTGTAGCTTGCATAATTTTCTTATATAATCATATATTTATGGAAGTTTGAAAGCCATGTGCAAATTGTGAATCAGTGTGCACCTTGGAAAATTCCCAATCATGCGGAAAACTGTTTTGTAGGAGCTGCAATTTCAATAGATGGGTTGTCTGCCGCAAACTCCAAGGCGGGGCAAGCATAAGTCATGATACTCCTTTGAGTCCTTTGTGGAGGGTCAATTTAATGTTAGTGCTTAATCACTCACTTTTGAATAGGAAATACATTCTAATAAATGTTCTGAAGGCCTTGGCTTCGGTCATTTGTATGTGTAATCTCCATGTAACTTTCTTATCGAAGATTAGACTAACATATTTTATGCCATTTACAAATGCAATGGTTCGTCCATTCAGTGATAGATGGGACTCTGGTGGTTGACTTGGAGAGAAGTAAATCCCAAATCTTATCTTCATTAACTGTAATATTCTAGTGCTCACACCAGGTCTCCACCAAGCAAACTCACTACAGTTCAGAGGAATATTAAATATGCAATTTCACTGTATCGCAAACACAGCATGTAGTCCCATATAGTGGGGGGTGGAGTCCAGCTGGGTCCACTTGGCGCGGCAGCCACAGATTGGTCTCTTGTACTTGCCCCAGGTGATTATGATGGAGTATTTGGTGGAATGAATGAGCTTCTACTAGCGGCATGTGCGCACGCTTCCACTAGCGGAGTATAAATGCCCGACTGGCCAAAACGGGGTACTTTGGCCACAACGACCATACTCATCACTGGCCTGATCATGGCACTTTGGACGTTAAAGGTTAATATATGAATAAGCAGCAAGGTCCATCAAGTATAACACGTTTAATAAGAGAATATAAAAGTTTGGCTAAAACAGAGAAAGGCTCTAACTTTTTACAAGACGTTACAAGAGACATCTTGAGCAATTACACATCTTAATAAGTAACATCAATCAAGTGTAACAAGATTAACAGGAGTACATAAAAGTTTGGCTAAAACATATAAGGGCAAACTGTTCTATTCTCATATTAACTTGTTCTATTTGATGGACCTTACTGCTTATTCGTGTATTTACAAGACCATGGATTATGTTGCAGAGTTAGGTTTGAGATTTCTGTAATTGTACAACTAAGAAAAGGGACTAGATCCACCACTCTCATTTCCACTTTGTGGTCACTGCAGACAACAGACAGAGATACCTAAGAGTAGCATTTTTGAGAGATCCATTCAATCTTACTATACACATACCCAAGAATAAGAACATCTTACCATAGCAAAACCTGAAAGAAGAGCAGAAGTTTTACTAGATGCCTTTAGCTTTGCTCTGCTCAGCTGAAGCTTTCTCCAAGAAAGGTAGCCAGGAGTATGGAGGCCATCACCTGATTGCGACATCTTCTCCTGAAAGGTTACAATTACGGATGAACACATATTGAAACAATTATTATATCAATGCATTGCTACTACACTAAATTCAGTATTAGTTCAAAAACAATAACACCTACCAGACACTAAACTTGGCCTTCCAAAGATGGCCTCCAATCAGATGAATTGACACTGTAACCCTCTTGAATGATCGGTTATGATAAATATGGAACATACGATTAGTGTTGTTGCACAAGTCTAGCAAATGAACAAAACAGATAGTTAAAGAAGAAGAGCTTGCCTACAGCATAATTACAATTTTACACATATTTCCAGCAAATTAAACAGTTGTTCTGCCTATAGTAACAACATTCTACATAGTAATAACAATCTAGCCACGAACCAAATATTACAGCCAAGCATATACAATAAGTCACACTTGAAATTGTGTAAAAAGAAAAAGCTACTCAGTTACTGGTACAGAAAATTTGCTTGAAAAAAATGTTACATGATTTGTCAGATCAGAAGCATATAAAACAGGTGACTAAAAACTAGCATTTCCACCAGTTAGAGAAAATATGAAGGGCTGACCTGTGTAGGTCTTCTATTCCAATGACAGTCGTTTCCAATGTACTGCGAAGAACAACCTGTAAAGCACACTGTACGGTGTCCTGAACTACTTGACAACTCAGACATGGGAAATCAAACGCTCCAAATCACTCCACTCCCAAATACCCAAGAGAAACCTGCAAAAAAATGCATGAGTACAATGCATTAAAATTAAATTACCAACTCATACTGCAATGTGAAAATAAGTATTACAAACATATATCACTAGACAGGACAATCTGGAGCAAAAGCCAATATTTCAGAGACTTCTGTCTCCATCATCAAGAAATTATTAAATATTAGTCTTCTGCTCTAAACTGATGCATTGCCCTATTGGGAAATTTTCTGTCACTTCTGGTCACTCTGAAAGCATCCAGCTTTGTATTTCTCTCATTAGTTTCGTTAGCATGGATGGCTCCCAGAAGATGACTGTAATTAAGTAATGTTCATATTATCTTTCAAAAAGGATTTCTCAGAATACTGTCTCTTCATCATTATATCCTATTGTTAATATCACTGTTTAAAATGCTACTAACTTCGCAAGAAAAGTATTTACATATGCACAAAGAATAATAATAATGAATTTGAATCTTTTTATCCACATTGTGTATATCTATAAAATTTCCTTCATGACTGAACAAGAAAATCAGCACAAACTGTACAATCATAATCACTATAAACTGTGTAGTCTCTTTTGATTTTACTACAGTGAAAGCATTCATGTTACACCAGTCCAGAACATATAGAAAAAAGGCTTTATTATTTCTTACTTATTTCTCAGCACCATGTCTAATGCAACATCAAAAAACAGCTACAACAGCAGCATTTAAGATGTTTGCTGAAAAAGACCCACAAGAGTACTTCCACCACTGGTATGGCCATTGGCAGAAATGTGTGACACTGTGGGATAAGCATTTCAAAGACTGTGCAGTAAATGACACCATGACATGTGCATAAGTTTACCAACTTTTGACTCTACAACATACAAGTATAAATCACTGGAATTCAATCTGCTATTAGCTTACCTTAACATCCTTCAAAATATATAATTCAAAATTGGTCACACCATAAAACATTTTTGGGACACCAGAACGCTCATACACAAATACAGGTCAAATACAATAACTGCAAAGGAAAATTTGTGAAGCCAAAAGTTATCGATATTGAAACAAATACATCACGGTACCTCCCTACCACTTCACACTATCTATCTTCTGAAATTCTGTCTTTCAATGTCAAGCACAAAATCCCATGGTTTCAGTGTGGGTTAAACACAATTTTAACGCAGGTCAGCCAAATTGTATGTTGCAATGTAAAGCGTCTGGGGCAATTTTTCTTTTCAAATTTCGATAAAGACACAAGAAAGTGGTATAACATGTTTTACTTCATTGGTGTGAACAAAAAATATGGCTTCATAACAAATAATTGATTCTTACAACTTTCACCGTTTTGATTTCAACAAGTGTACAAGTAATAATGACATTTTATTTCCTGCTACGAATCCTTTCAATTTTCAAAAATTGGGGCTGTTTATTACGTACTCGTCACTGAAGTGCTTCTTTCACGTATTTCACACTGCTCTGTTGGTTAGTGTAAGGTCACTTGGAGGTAGCGGTTAAGGCCATTCTAAGAGTACTTTTTGCTCAGTGTTCTGTAAAATTCTTACAAAGCCAGAAGATGCATAGTCACTCGAATATTCAACTTACAAGGCACTGTGCACTGTATGTTCTCCTCTCCTAACGTAAAATATTACTGTACATGGACACGTAAAATGTCTTACACCTTATGAAAACGCACATCACACTTCAACCCCAATGTATACCTTCCCAGAAATGTCCTTTTTAATTTCTAAAATAATATGTCTCCACGTACTTTCGCCACTGAAGGTTCGTTCACTTTGCCTAAAGACGAGCTGCTTGCTATGATACATTACCAACGTTACCGACCACCTGCAATTATTTTCATTCTGCATGTGTTCAAGGCGTTCAAACGGCCTTCACGGCCAAGTCGACGCAAGTGCTCGTTCGGTTATGTAGAATTTGAGGTTCGCTGAGCAGTGGCTCTTGAAATGATCTATCTTCTGGGATACAATGCCGTGTAGTCTGGTCAAAGCCTACCGATGTTGCGGTGGAACGTATCGGCTACGTCTTCTGGATCAAACAGTAAAAAGGGCAAGAAACAGGCAAAAAGCAGGCAGCAAGCACAGGACTACATTTTTTCAAGATGCATATTATTTCAATTATTTAAAAAAAATGTGGTAAAGTCATTCATTAACGCATATTGTAACATGTTGACCCGTTATTGGGCAACGACCATGAAACAAACGATACAACGGCCATTGCTAGGCAACAGCTTCGTAAATACGTAACAGTACTGGAGCCTTTGTTAGGCAACAGCCGGCGCAAAAATGGAAGTGCTGTTGGAAACGGTGTTTTCTATGTAGTCCGCTCCGGGGCTATATCACTCGACCGACAGAGTTCAGTTGAGTTCAGTTTATCCCGTGTGGAAGCGGGGGCGAATACCTTCACCGTAGCCCTGCGAGTCATAGAATGCGACAAAAAGTAAAGTCTCCAATTTGAGACAGTAAAAAACGGTCGCGAGTCCCATGGGACTCGGACCAGAGAATGACTGCGCTGGCGAGAACCAGCAGCAATTCTATACGACAAGCCCGTCCCCACATCATCAAACCCGCAACTGTCTGACAGTAATACAAACCTGATCGTAAGCCCCAGACGGATGCTTTCTTCCAAGATAGACTGGACGACTGACCGTCGGTCGTAACAAAAGCCTCCATTCGACAGTTCAGTTCGGACCAGGAGTCGCTCCAGTGTGTAGGAGTGGTCGAATACTTCCACCGTAGTCCTGCGAGTCGTAGGAAACGACGAAATGGAACACAGTGCCTAGGGGTATAACTGGGCCACCCTGTTCCCGGGGGATATAAGTACAGAAACCTGGCCCTTCAGGTTGGGGGAGTCTCGAATCTGAGACAGTAAAATGTGGTCACGAGTCCCGCAGAGTCTGACCTGAGAATGACTGCGCTGCCGAGGACCAGCAGTAATTGTAAACTACAGTACATAAGGACTATGAAAGCAAGCATTCAGTTTGAAAAAAAGAATTGCTAGTCGTGTTCTCTAGGGGCTTGTCGCCCGACAAACTGATTGGAGGTAAACCACCAGTTATAAAGCAACTCTGACTCTGACTCCAGTTCGTGCAGTGCAGTTAAGTGGCGCGAGTTGGTTGGTGAGTGAGTGAGTGAGGGAGTTAGAGGACTGCTGCGGTTCCGCCTTTGTAGATGGTAGATGAACGAGGATAGTTCGGGAACCCAGAATATAGGGAACGACCGCCGTTGGAAGCCGTTACCAGACAACGACTGGTGAAGACACAGCAGATTGAGAAGATTTATTACGTGCCGTAGCGAAATGCTAAGTGTGTGAATTAGCGAGAGCGCTCAGTTACTTGTACTTATGATTTATGAGTGTTCAATAAATCCAAACACCAATCCAAATCCCGTCTACAGTCACTCATACACGTGACAGTATAGACAGGAACTTACTTTACTTACCAGATAAATGGATGGAAATATAAGTGTATATTCCGTATAGAACGAGACAAAGCCGTCCTCTTGTAGACCTCGCTTCTATAGTTCTCTGGGAAACGCATCAATCTTTCCGAATATATTCAACTGTTAAAAATTTCCCATCCTTTACGGAACCGGGAATATCTTAAGCACAAAGGATCCAGTCCTGAACCATTTCTACCACTGTCAGATTCGAGGTTCTCAAGTCTGTGACTATGAAGAGCACTGTCTCGTACTATAATGCCGTGAAGTCTGGTAGATGTTTACTGACGTTCCAGAGAAACCTACTGCGCCCATATTTCAAGATGGAAGAGTAAGCCAAGCAAGGTCGTGCCATAGCTAAATAGGTTAATCGTCGGTTTCCCACCGAGGCGTCCCGGGTTCGAGCCCGGGTCAGGTCATGTGGGATTTGTGGTGGACAAAGTGGCACTGAGGCTGGTTTTCTCCGAGTACTTTGGTTACCCCTGACAATTCGCATTCCACCAATTCCTCCACAATCATTATCATCATCATAATCTATCATCAGGGGCTGATACAATAGGACAAACAGTGGCCGCAGTACCAAGTGGCCTTAAATATCACCCCACAAGAAAAATAATAAAAAAAAATAAAAAGCCAAGGAAGCTTCGCCAAAAAATTAATAAAATTTAAAACGTACAGTTCAGGTGTCTGCAGTTTCGTCGTATATGTACTATATATATACTTATGCATATGTGCTACAGATAATTACGTAACTAATATCTAGAGGCAAACAGAGGAGATATAAATGTGGTCTTATTATACTTGTTAAAAGCAATTTCGGCTTTCAAATAATGTCATAAGAGCTAATTCTTTTAGCTGTGGCCCATTTGTTGTAGGTTTGCGAAATGTGGACAGATTAATCGGGACATTTCACTCTGACAATATAAAGTAGCACATTATTAACTAATTAACAAATGTCCACCACATTCGGAACAAGGAAATTGTCGAGTAGTATTTCAGTACCAATTCTTTTTTTTAACTTTCTTTGGGTGGCGTAAGACTTAAGTCCACTTAGTACGTCGGCTACTAACTGGCCAATTGTACCAGCCCTGGACGATAGATGATGAGTGTGGAGCGGTCGGTGGAATGAGAATTGGAATGGAAATGCTCGGAGAAAACCTGTCCCAGTGCTACTTCTTCCACCACAAATCCCACTTGACCTGACCTGGACTGGAACCAGGACCGCTGTGGTTTTGAGTCGGCAACTAACTGCTTGAGCTATGGCACAGTCTTCTAGGATGTAACTGCTTATTACTGTAGAAGTAAAGTGCTCCCTGTATTTTCAGAGTCGAAGAGTGAACCAAACAAGAAACCAGGAAGAGGCAGGCGGTAAACAGATCTCTCCGAAATGTCGGTGAACTTCTACTGGACTATATGGCGTTACATACCAGAAAACAGCAATCTTTTGGCCGACCTGTGAGAACCTCAAGTCCATCATAGTTTACAATACACACACTTCTTTACTTTACGCAACTTAGAGCTGCTACAAGTCTCTCCAGACATCCTCGGAGTGATATAGCAGGTTAACGTGCACAACATTAGATTTTCAATTAATTAGAATCGCGTCAGACAGATGAACTGAGGTAAAGCGCGTATTTTCTTAAAGCCGGTATTAACGAAGGCATCGATTCTGTGATTCCAAGTTGCCATGGCAGTGAGTGTTCAGGCTGTGGCCTTCTCCAGGCTGAAATCATGCAGTCTTGTATGCAGATGCCAACGTTACTTAAGAACATGCTGCTTCTGTCTTCAAAGTGACAACCCTGGTACGATGATATCCAACTACAAGACTACACGTCGTCAGAAATCCAGAAGAATGCACTCTGATGTTTGCCATCTACAAACATTGGCAGTATTATTGTTTTCTAATTGACCAAGGTAATTATATAAATTAAACTTCAAATAATGGTACTGTGCATTTCCCAACATCGCTCACAAGGAAATTCCAGAAGACTGAGCTATGTATAGGCATTATATCTGCGGAAATACAATTATAATATCTAAGTTATGAGTCTTTGATGAGAAGTTAATAATTCCTCAGCGAGCATAGAAAGTTCTGTTCTTTTGCGGATCCATACGGTTCATTTCCATGATCATAATAGCCGGCCACTGCCTTTTATCCCCAGCTAGATGAATTCAATCAACATCCACGAACCCTATACCTTCAAGATATACGTTTATATTATTCTCCCGCTTAAGCTTTCGTCATAGCTAGGATAACAAGTGCCACGTGAAAAGCGTTCCTTTATCACAACGGTCTGGGGCGTCATTGGGCTACGCACGGAAGAGGCGGTTTCCAGGCAGAGAGGACAGTAGCAAACGTAGCGGACACCCATAGTCAGTTTGGAGGCTAAATATGGGGTCAATCCCGTCAAAATGGAACGTTACGGAATATTACAAGGGCTCGGAATTGAGGAGGAAAATGGGGAGCTTTTGTGGGCACGGTAATGGTCTTTCAGGTCCCATGAAAAATGGGGTATTTGCTGACCAGCTAACCGACTATCGGCTTCTCAGGAAGAACTCTGATCCTTGGAGCTATATTTGGAAGACAAATGCCCCACATTGTACGAAGTATTTGTCTTCAATAGAAGGATTTTGGCAAACAAAACCTTCATTTCTTATTTGTGATACTCACACTAGGTGCACTGTTTGTAAACGAGCAAGTGAAGGCTGAGGGTGAAATTGTTTTTGCGAATGAAATTAAGTCTCTAGAATCTGACAATTACTCAGCTGCCCAGAAATACTTGTAACCGCTCTTGGCTACCACTTCTTGTAACCGTTGGGCGCCACTTCTTGTGACCGTTGCCTATCTATCCTTATATTTATTTATTTTTGTATTTATTTATTTGTTTGCCCGCTTCGGTAGAACACTTGACTCTTCTCAGGGTTGTGTCACGGTAATAACTGAGGCAACGGGGAACTGCACATTTAACGCTAGTCCACTGATAGAAATCAGAGACACTATTTCTGCTTAATCACGAATTGTTTATTTCAGAAGCAAACACTATAACTTTATTGGCAAGTACGGAGTAATGTGCCCTTTTTATTACTATCAAAGATTAATCGAACCAAATAAAGAAGGATAAATTTAGATATACTTGGAGAGTGCAGCTCAATAACGTCTGCCTCTGATGAATTCTAAATGTCAAGTCCTTCTGCCCACTCTATCCTGCGGGAGCGTCACTTCATCCACTGTATAGGATTGGAACTGACGGCCTTTCTCCCAGACAAGAATAGTTTTCTAATGGCTGGTTTTAACTGCCAATTCATCATACCATCAGTACTAGACAATCACATTACTAACTTTGAGAATAAAGAGATCCAAAGATATTGAACCCGGAACCCTACATGTGAAAGCGGTTATTTCTTAGTTTAGGGTCCAATTACACCCTTCCGAAGACACTTTTATAACAGCTACCCTATTAGCAAAATAAAATTTACATCTTCGGCAAACTACAGACTTGCCTTTCGAAGGCGGCGTCCCTTTCCGGTCACCCAAGCTGCAGGTAACAAAACAAGGCCGTTGTTCCTGTCCAAATGCGAAAAGCAAGTCATTACCAGCTAAATCATCGGTCTCCCCAATAAATCAGTCACTCTATTGAAATGGCTAAATAGGAACATAGCGTCCATTAAAGAGTTTTAAAAGGTTTTGACTGTCACATACTTCCGCTTTTATGACACCTGAAGGTTCATTATTATCTTAAGAGAGGGAGGCCAATTTACCTACCCTGAACTAGTTCAATCTACTTATTTAATCACAAATATTGGCTAAATATTTCCATCCCATATATTCCTAAGTCTCTCGAGTGGTCTCTCTCTTTAGAGTTTTATGATCTTCCCCATACACCTTGATGATATGGACTACGTTGAACCGACCGGGAAGCCTTTTGAGACAACTGGGATGAGCTACAAGCTGAAGTATTCGACACTATTTCCCACTGTATTTCTCGTTTAACTCAATGTCCAAGGTTATGCATATAACAATAATGGGAATATCGATATCTTCATTTCGGTCCAGGCTTCGATGCGGAATATGAAATCAAATATCCCAGCCGCTGAAATCTCCTTAACCTACGCGTATGCATGAGCAGGTCCAACTAAGGCGGTAGAAAAGGTGAAGTTGTCCCTGTGTTTAATTGATGAAACATTACACCATGAAGGCGCATGAGGAAGTGGGTGTATAGATCCACGTATTCTTTGTCTCGGCACTAGTTGGAGGCGAGTGGTCAGTATCACTCCCCGGCCGCTTTACTCCGGGAAAAGAACCCCAGGTGTCCATTGGATAGGAGGCTGTCTGGACCCCAGAACCGGGCTTAAAATGTAAAGAGGAGAAAAACTTGCCCCTACCGGGACTCGAACTCCGGCCCCTCGGCCGTCCAGCCCGTAGCCAGTCGTTATACTTACTGCGCTCTCCCAGCTCCAAACTAAGATGGTAGTAACAATAAATAAACAACAGACTATGGACAACGTCCAATATACTGTTCAGACAAGACGGAAATTAAACATTGTAACACAATAGAAGAACCGGGGTTGGGGGGGGAGGAAGCCACACACAATCTATTTTTGAAATTATGTCTTACGTCTGGACGCCCTTGCCTTCTTCCACTACAAGTTCAAGTTGGCACCAGCCTATGGGAAGGTCCCTAAGAGGAAGAAGCGTGTCTCAGTCCACCTGCAAATGACAGAACCCTGCCCTCGCTCCTGGCAAGTTCCTTTAGCTGGCACTTGTCCACTAGCGAAGCCGATACGGACGGCCGGTCAGTGATCATGCCATGTAGAAAAGAAGCCATTTCCTTCATCACTTTGTAGGTATCAAGAAAGAGGATTGTGGGTTCACAGTAAATGTAAATCCATGTAACACAGAGAAGCTTGAAAGTATGGCTTGCCCCTTTACATTCACGAAAGGCCATGTGAAACGAAGAGAGAGAGAGAGAAAAATTAAATTCGCACTTTCAATTTCCTTTCATTTAACAAAGGAATTGTCAAAGGAAGCAAAGAAGGGTGACTGACACGGAGAATTAAGGACATACTTAACAAGGAGTCACGACCGCCATGTTACAGGAAATTACATATAAAGTTCAATGGCGGAATAGCCTCAGTCGTCAAGAAGTTTCTACCACATGTCACGAAACTCTATCAACTGATTGACAGACACAGGGGCACGATTATCAGAGCGGACCTTACAGACTGCTTCACGCTGATTTCTTGCTTGGATTACTCTTCAACCCTGAAGGTGGAGGCGACATGTTTCTCCGAAACGTTTGTTGGCTTCCAGCGGACTATGCGGCGTTATATCCCAGAAGCCAGGATTCTTCATGACCAACGTTGCGGAAACCTCAAATCCTAAACATTTATTTTGTATTTCAATTGAAGTTTTGATGATATTTCCAATAAAGACCCGCATTCCTCGTACGTCTTTTAAACTGTCATAAACTTCTTAAACTTACCGAACGTACTCAGTAAGTTGGACAGACTTGCCCCCAATCATCTGTATAAGACGACACTAAATTAGATTTGTCGCGCCTTAATCCTCACTAGAAATTAAACTTGACATCGTAAACCACAGAAGCAACACTGAAACAGCTGAAACAAAATCAATTTGAGAATAAAAATTGCACTACGACGCCATGCAGTCTCGTAGAAATTTTCCGACGTTCTTGGGGAACATATTGCCTCAGCTTTAAAGATCTCAAAATGGAAAAATACTTTCCTTCTGCCAGACTGCGTGTTCATCCCCGAAGACAGCAGCGTTCGTGATCACTAGAGTCGAAACCTAACACATCAAATTTTACTGAATGCATAGTAATGATACAAGAAAATAATTCAATTTTGTGTTACATAAATTAAAGGAAAAGGAAAGAGATTATATGCACGAATGTGTCAAATACTTTTACAGAATGAAGGAGAAAATCCTTCAAACTCATTTGTATAATCGTGGGCATTATCGTCTCCAGTTGCCTGCGGTGGGTCAACTTGTTTCTGAAGAGCACGTGGCTGAAAAAACAAAAAGGGTCAATTTTCGCAAACGTGGGAGCAATGTTACTTTGGGAAAGTTTCAGCTTATTAACTGGCAATATGATAAGTAACTGAAAGACTCTACGCGCAAAAAGACATAATAAATTCCGCACCTCATTAGGCATTAATGAGCTTCACATTATTAACTCTAAGATGTTAAAGAAAGAGTTGGAAACTGAAAAAGACAGAAATATTTCATGCCATGCCAAGAGGAGAGAAATGTGACGATCTGTCTATAAACATCGGTGCTACTGTCGCTAGTAACATCTTGTGTTCACTGCAGAAAGTTGTAACTGATTTTTAAACAGCGGGGTACTGTAAATGAGATTCATTTATTTCCGCAGCGACTTGCTAACGTTGTGAGTAGCGTAGGACAATTCGTTAGAGCGGTTTTACATTACCGTACATTTAAACTATTCCACGTTTTATCTAATTCCTCTATTACTGCAATTTCTTTCCACTACTATGTGTAATCCACTATATAACTATTCCAACCTGAGTTCTCTTCCACTCTAATGCATCTCGAACAGTCAAAATGTCTATGCCAGAGTGGGACACAGATGCAACGTACATTTCACACGTACCGACAAGTACATCCTAAGAAATTAGTGAATTATGCGAATTACGAATGTCACATTAACAATTAGGTCCTCAACTCCCTTAAAACACACAAAGCCCTATGAGCGCGGCAGGCAGAACAGCGCTCATACCACTGGACACGGCCCATGTGAGGTTCCATCCACCTAAGGAAGGATCTTCCTGAGATCTTCTGATGATCGATTTTATTCTTTTTTTTCCCCTTGGCACTACAGCCCCAGTGGGTCTAGGCCTACCTCCATGAACTTCTCCGTTCACTTCGGTTTCTTTAGATCTTACACATTCGGTAGGACTCCTTGGGCGGGTGATCAGCTTGTCGCAATTCCTCTACCTGTACACAAACACAGAAAAACGCACACAAACATCCATGCCCTGAGTGGGATTCGAACCCACGATCCCGGTTTCCAAGCGAGCGAAAACAGTATATGCCTTAGACCGCTCGGCTACCGTGACCGGCTTTCAATTTTATTTACTTCCGTCTTATTTTCGGCCGCCGAAAGAAAAGTCCTATTAAATTTCCCCTATAAAAATCCTGTAGACCCCCTACGCATTCATTCTATTCGTACAAGAGTGAAATAAGTGACTTTACATTCTTCATTATCTAAAGAATAACCAAATGTTCACGTCCGCTACAAGAACAGCGCAATATCGTAA
Organism: Cryptotermes secundus; assembly: GCF_002891405.2. NCBI lineage: Eukaryota > Metazoa > Arthropoda > Insecta > Blattodea > Kalotermitidae > Cryptotermes > Cryptotermes secundus. The sequence goes on from NW_019744415.1 coordinate 197,780, forward strand.
CAACGCATCTGGAACATTAGCTCAGCCCTGCTGTTTCCATTCTTTGTGTTTATGCAGCTGGTCTTCCGTCGGAAAGCATACTATGATTGACAGCAGTTACGGGACAGCTCGATGTGAAAATGGGGAAACAGTTATGCAACGGCTTCATTCAGTACAAATTTACAATTTTTCAGTACAATTTAGGCTGTTGTAGAAAGTTTGTCCTTCAAGGACACGTCAATACCAAATTATCTCCGAAACTAAGGTCCCGTTTTTGAGCTAGGTATCCCGATGGCCTAACAACAAAATTAATGGGACGCCAGATGGCAGAGTTTCTTTCTAAAGAATGTAATTTTATTTAGCAGTTAAACCTTACATGTTCCTTTCGTAAGTGATACTTAGTTTCATTCAGGGTAATTCAACTGGACGCTAATTATGAAGCGTCCATTTTGGAGCAAATCCAATATAGCATCAAACACATCGCCGATGTTAACAAAATTGTAAACTTTTCAGATGAAGACGGACTTCCCGACGAATTTAATATTGTTAAAAAATAAATAAAATAAATGCTGAACGGAATATTAATTTAATTAAAACTGCTGAAAAATGGTCCTAATCATTCGGGTTTGTGCAAAGTGAAAACATTTCTTTAGAAAAAAATATATATATTTGGGAATTTTGTTTAGCCATTCCTGGTACAAGTGGAGACACAGAAACAGTATTTTCCATTACAAACCGTTTCCTTATTCAAACCACCAAAGTTATGGTAGTAACAAAAGCGCATTTCCAGGGCCTTCCATGCAGCAATTTTTATACTTTGGTTTCCGATAACTCCAAAGCACTGCGACACGTCTTTTCGTTCCAGAAATAGAAAAAAAAATCCGCTAAACAGGACTAACCATCACTTTCAGCATTAGTTGGGAACAGGCAACTGCCGAGCACCATATGCAAACACCTGTAAAAATGCAAGTCCCGTTTCTTATTTTTTAAATTCTGGATACCCCGTCTAAAAACATTCTTTTCCTCAGTTCCCTGCCAGACTGTCTGGTTGTAGCTTCCAGGTAGTCAGTAAATTAAAGAGAGTAAAGTTGTCCCTGAAGCCAGTCACGGTAGACGAGCGGTCTAAGGCATGTGCTGTCTTCGCTCGCTTGGAAACTGGGATCGTGGGTTCGAATCCCACTCAGGGCATGGATGTTTGTGTGCGCTTTTCTGTGTTTGTCTACAGGTAGAGGCCTTGCGACGAGCTGATCACCCGCCCAAGGAGCCCTACCGAATGTGTAAGATCTAGAAAAACCGAAGTGAACGGAGAACTTCATGGAGGTAGGCCTAGGCCCACTGGGGCTGTAGTGCCAAGGAAAAAGAAGTTGTCACTGTGCTCAACTAATTAAGCACTACGCCCCGAAGGGGTATGGTGGAGTGGATGTATAGATCCACATTCTCTTGACCTAACCACTAGTAGAAGCTGAGTGGTCAGCTTCGCGCCCCGGCTGCTTTATCCCCAGGGAAACTGCCATCGGTATTCATTGGATAGGAGGTTGGGTGGGCCCCAGAGCCGGTCTGAACGACATAGAGAAGAGAAAATTTTTGCCCCCACCGGGACTCGAACTCTGACCCCTCGGTTTCCCAGCCCGTAGCCAGTCACTATACCGATTACGCTATCTCGGCTCACAGGTAGTCAGTAAACATTTATAAAATTACAAAAGCTAGCTCCGGCTTTATCGGTGCAGGGTAATGGTGTTTACGTTATAGCAACTTCTAAACTGCCAATAATGTTGAAATATTCTCTTATCATTTAGTGACGCTGATGCTGTCAGCTTGTAGCATTAAGAAAAATTGTTTCAGTTACTCAAATGTAGATAAAATTGAATTTGTATGCGTGTATAATGGGAATAGAGTCGATCACAGTGGCCGCGCGGTCTAAGGCATGAACCGCCTTCGTTTTCTCAAACACTGGTATCGTGAGTTCGAACCCCACTCGAGACATGGATGTCTGTGTGCGTTCAGTCTGTATTTGCGTTGTTCTGTGTGTAGGTAGCGGCCTTGCGACGGGCTGATCACTCTTCCAAGGAGTCCTACCGTCTGAAATTGAAAAAGCGGCCAACGTCCACAAAGATTTTAGAGTCATGGATAGATAATGAGAATATAAATAAGATATTTACACTAAAAATGTGACAGATCTCATTCACATTTCAGCAAATGACACGGACCGTAATGTGACTGCAGTTACACAGCTCCTCAAAACACGCCGATAGTAATTAAATCAAACTTCTAGTGAGACGATCTGGTAATTTACAACACAAATAATACAGAAATCCACCATTGAATATAATCCATCTAACTCCAACACTTACAAAATATTTCCATGAGATACACATTCGTGTTATAAGTCCATGTCCTTCGCGGTCTGGAAACCTGGCGGATTACCCCCCCCCACCCCCCAAGTATTCTGCATGTATTGCCTAACTGTCCCATTTAATATACAGAATGATTCAAAATTATTGTCTGGGTTTTCGTGGCCTATAATTTTTTAAATTGGAAATAATAAAATAAAACTGCTTAAGAATTTGAAAACATAATTCAGGATGTTTTATTATCTGCCAAAAAAATGTTTTAAATCACAATTCATATACCGTAAGAAGCTTTATATTTTATTTCCATTTTCAAAATTATAACCCACTGAAACTCCGATAATAATTTAGAATCAGATTGTACACACTCAATCCATTGTAATTTCCTTATTCTTTTTACTATCCTAACAATAAAATGTATCCTGAACAAACCACACCATCCTTCAAAATATATGTAACCAAACACGAAAACCATATCACGAAATTGCGAGCTCGTAAACTACGAAGTCTTTAAGTTAAAGAGCATGAATATTCTGGCACAAAAATTTATCTTACAGAGACTGTGAACTACTATTCTAATGGGAGAACCTGCAGCTAGCAATGGTGTTGGATATTCTTCAAAAGAGCCAAGTGCAAACGACATGTTTTTTCAAGACCGACATATTTTTTCTTCCTGGATTTACAACCCATTCCCACAAGTTAAAAGTTGTCCTATTCCAACTTCAAAGGTTGGGTTGAAAACAACGCCTCTTGATGCGGCCTGGCGAAGTTCCCAGCAGCAAGAAACTCTAAGAGCCCGCTCTCAACCTTTACACGACAAGCTGTTGTCTTATCGCTTCTCAAAGGCACAACTACGAATACATTTCAAGGAATGGTAGCTAGGGAAACGAGCAGCCAAGTGGTGTGGCGTGAAAGGTCGCCTCCCCACTTTCAGTTGTTCATCAAAACCAGTGATTCTGATTTTTCCCAAGTGTGAGACGTTTACATTCGTGTAACAAACAGTAATAATTTAACATTAACACTTCAGCACTCCGAATAACATAACGTTTTCTGTAAAAAGAAATTTGTGTTCCCCCAAATACTTAGTACAAATTCCTGACACAGAAAATTAAAAAAATGCACTAACTTTAGCATGGTTTGCTGTTTTAACAAAGGTACACACTTCTTCTTGGATAAATGTTTTGAATATACTTTCGTACATAGAAACTGAATAGTTAGATCAAATTTCAAGTAACATATGATTCTCTCTGTGGCGCTACAACCCTTTTGGCTTTGGCCGCTTTTTCAGTTTCTGTATACATTCGGTAGGACTCCTTCGACGAGGGATCAGCCCGCCTCAAAGTCGCTACCTACAAACAGAACAACATAAAAACATAATAAATGCACACAGACATCCATGCCCTGTATGGAATTCGAACCCACGATCCAGTGACAAGCGAGCAAAGACGGTCCATGCCTTAGACGGTGCGACCCCTGTGATTGGCTAACATACCGTTCAGTGAGTCAAAATGGTATGCATTCATTGGTAGGAAAGAGTGTACATCGAAGTATTCTAAAAACAAAACAGAACGCAACTTAGGAACTGTTACAAAGGCGTCCATGTGAAATGAACTAAGATAAAAAATTAAAAACGAACTATGAATCAGAACTGAGATTGAAGCAGAGGAAATCAAACGAGTTGAAGTTGGCCACCCCGTCCTAAAAATCACGAGTATAGGGATCCCCGAAACTTGAACAATACATCCCACGTGTTCCGGCACGCAGATATACTCGTACTGTCCTCGGTAGCACTGAGCCAGCACAAAGCGCAATAACGCCAAAGTAATGCTGACAAGTCAACTTTACTTCAGTTCAGTTGTTCAGTATTAGTGGGGGTGGGTTTCCCCATGCACCGCGACTAATAGTCTATTGTACGTCCCCCTTTAATTTCTACTGTCGCCATACCCTACCGGTACTGGTGCTCGCTATCAGCCCCTTTCTGCCAGCGAGGCCGGCCATCTTCTGGCAGTGATACCCGATAACTTCCCCATCTACCGGAGGCATTGGAAACTACTTTGGCGGGAAACTTTTTGCCTAATTGCTCAGAGGTCTCCTAGAGACATGAGGATATTTTACGTGCCGTAAAGCTACGACACGGGACCCATGGCTTAAAGTCCCTCCCGGAGCACTTGTTCCCTGAATTTTTCCGCCCTTAAAAATTCCACGACCTCCGCCTTGAGTCATGAGGTGGGAACGTTACCCCTAGACTACGGAGGCCGCTCAACTTTACTTAGTAACACTGATACAAATTGTTCCTAGCAGTATGTTCTAAACAAGCGTAAACAGTGGCGATGGGAAATAAATTTGAATTGTTTCACTGCCACAAAAGGGGTAAAGAAGCAGAAGCGTGAAGCTAACCACTGACTTCCATTTAGTGCTGAGGTCAAGAATGGTGGAGCTATACCTGCACTCCCACACATGCCTTCACGGAAAAGTGATAATTTAATAATTAAGTACAGAGATAATTTTACTTGCCTCTTCTCCAAGTGCAATTAGAATGATCACGTCAAGGGGGATAAGATTTTCAGGGCATGTAGCACGAATGGGGAGAAGAGGAATGCATATGGGATATTGGTGGGAAAGCCAGAAGGAAAAAGACCACTGGGAAGACCAAGGCGTGTGTAGACAATATTAAAATGGATCTTAGAGATATAGAATGGGATGGTATTGATTGGTTTGATCTGGCTCAGGTTAGAGACCAGCGGATGGCTCTGGTGAACGCGGTAATGAACCTTTGGGTTCCATAGGATGCTGGGAAGTTCTTGAGTAGCTGCACAATTGGCAGCTTCTCGAGAAGGGCTCAGCTCCGTGAGTGAGTGATAATTTAGCTTGCCACTACTGCTACTGGTACCAAAGTAGATGTTTACAGGATTTTCCAGAACTCGACGTAAATCAGTTAGGCAAACACTGTTCCATGCGATGCGCGATCAGGTACAACATTTAATGCTTATTCTGCTACACTGCAACGTCGCATCAGCGGTTAAATTTATATGGCGTCGAAGGATGAACCGAAAGTTACGAGGAGGAACTGGAAATATATTTTAATCAAAACCACGAAAATAATCATTAAGGAGAATCGGTTAATACTCGAACTGAAGACTTAAAAAATACGGGTCAGTCACATTACCGTTGTCACATCACTATACTCAGTTTCTATTCAAAATGGTTTGAGTGGGGGGCACAATATTTTAAATTCTAGAATATGTACAAACTTCAGGGTTTCAGAACTGGCATATGAACAAATTTATTAGTTTTTACACTGGAATACTCTCAACAGAATGTTTTCGTGTAGTTTCGGGATTTTCCGAAAAGCACCTAGCCAAACTACGTGCCTCAATTGTGAGCTTTTCCTTTTATTGCTAGTGGGGTAGGACTAAGTCCCCTGTACTGCGGCCACTTCTGGCCTATTGTACCAGCCCCAGACGATAGGTGGGGGTGATTGTGAAGCAATTGGTGGAATGAAGATCGGAAGGGAAACCGAAGTACTCGGAGAAAACCTGCCCCAGGGCCACTTTGTCCACCACAAATCCCACTTGATCAGACCCCAGGATCGAACCCGGGCCGCCGCGGTGGGAAGCCAGCGACTAACCGCTTGAGCTATGGCGCGGCCTAATTGTGAGCTAACGTTAACAGAGCCAAAGTACGTGCTTCAATTGTGAGCTAACTTTAACACAGCCAAAGTACGTGTTTCAATTGTGAGCTAACTTTAACAGAGCCAAAGTACGTGCTTCAATTGTGAGCTAACTTTAACACAGCCAAAGTACGTGTTTCAATTGTGAGCTAACTTTAACAGAGCCAAAATAACGCTGAATAATGTTCGTAATACTGACACAACAGTGACAGAATTGAATGCAGCCGTTGGGCCCGCGAACCAAATCTTATTATTTTTGTGGTTTCATTTACGAGGCTGCCATCACTGCGACTATATAACGTCGAATGTAGGGGTAATTGACGAATGATAAACTGTAGAGGATTTATAAGGAAGCGGTTGAGGCGTAACTGAGGTACTAAGAGAGGTAAATTTGTCCCTATGTTTAATTAGGTAAGCATCATGACATGAAGGCGTATGGGGGAGTGGAAGTATTGCACCACCATTTTTACCTCAGCACTAAATGTATGTGAGTGGTCAGCTTTGCGCTCTTTCCGCTTTAACCCCCGGTACCCACTGGAAAATAGGTTTGGTGGGCTACAGAGCCGGTCTGGACGATGTATAGAAGAGAAAGATTTCTTTCCCACGCCGGGAATCGGACCCGGCCACTTAATCTGTAGCCTGTCGTTATACCGACCGAGCTATCCCTACTGGTTCCGGCATTTACCTGGAGGGACTGAGGAAAACTATAGAAACCTCGACCGAGATACTTGGTTATCTGTCTGGATTGGAACCTCTCACCACCCGAATACGATCCCGCAACGTTATAACTACTCCACCCCCTCATGTATACCCCACTCTACGTGGGGCTGGTTATCGTAAAGGACTACTGCCGAAGGAATGAACATGAGAGAGGCAACGGGTGAGGCAAGAACTGACATAGGCGTACATAAGCTACATTCATAAAATCAACTTGAAAACAATTCAACGGACGAGTTTTAAACTATCACCATGATCAAATGACAACAAACCACTGGCATGCGTTCGAGGGAATTTCGGTTGGCACTCAACAAACAGACGAAACAATCGAATGTTCTATTTCCAATTAATGTCCTTACTGCTCTGCGGTATGTCTAGTCACCTAGACAGGCACTTTAGTTGAGGCAGTAAAGCTTCATCACCCCTGACCTACGGACAGCTGTCAGTCAATCCATATCACTTCCACCTTCTGCGGGCGCTTCAGTCAAAGACGAACCCTGGCCTCTCTCACGACTGCTCGCCAATGGTCCCGATCCTATGACTTTAGTCATTAAAAACTTCTCAAGTATTAAGACATTTTACGGAGTGGGGTCACTAAGCCTAAGCCCAACCCCTAACCTGGAGGACCCGAGTATCCCTTTTGGCCTGGATCATCACTTTCATATATCCGGCATGGAAGACCCTACCAATAGCTACGCTACCGCCGGCATTGTTCTCAGGATCATGTGACCACGCAAGCTCCACCACTACGCCAAAGGAGGGATAGTTACGGGGGGGGGGG
>NW_019744415.1:206079-206692 GCF_002891405.2 Cryptotermes secundus
CATTGTTGCGAAATGTAAATATAATTCTGAATCAATATTGATTTTATAACGATTACAGATAATGCCAATGTTCTCAAATTTGAGGCTTTCAGAGAAATATCAACCCATTTGATACCACTTTAAAGCAAATGATTCCAGACCCCACAATACGCTGTAATGTTTGTCAAACGGAACGTGTGTGTGTGTGTGTGTATATGTGTGTGTGTGTGTGTGTGTGTGTGTGTGTGTGTGTGTGTGTAAGGGGTGGACCATAAAATTCGGCCCTTGCACTGCGACCTTCAATGGTCTATTGTGCTTCCCTTTGGATTTTTTTCTTTCATTGGCACTACAGCCCCAGTGGGCCCAGGCCTACCTCCATGAACTTCTCCGTTCACTTAGGTTTTTCTAGATCTTACTCTTTCGATAGGACTCTTTGGGCGGGTGATTAGCTCGTCGCAAGGCCTCTGCCTGTACACAAACACAGAAAAACGCACACACACAAACAAAACATCCATGCCCTGAGTGGGATTCGAACCCACGACCCCGGTTTCCAAGCGAGCGAAGAGAGTACATGCCTTAGACCAGCGTTTCTAAAACTTTTTTGAAGTGGGGACCACTTTTATAAGTCAGAACA
>NW_019744415.1:206704-224944 GCF_002891405.2 Cryptotermes secundus
ATTACTAGTATACTTATATTTTTAAATATAATTAATTAATTCATTAAAATTCATTTAATTCAATTAATTTTATATTAGTGTTAAGTAATTAAGTTAAGAGAAGAAAATTCATATCCGTTTTTTAATAATTCAAGGCTATTAGAAATTGGATAATCTTTAACTTATTAGCTAAAAAAAAATACAGTACATGTTGGTACTCACATTAATGAGATGGGTGAGCCTGCCGATTCTAGCAAAGTTGTTCTATATTTGGATGTAGCTGGTGAGCTTAAGTCGGAGATCGTCACATACATCGAGTCGATTTCGGTACTTTGTTTTTATTTGAGTTAGTCATGAATACCCTTTCTCACACAGACGTAGAAGTGAAAGACGATTGCCATGAGATTTCCAGCTATAGTGTGATACGAAATTCATTTTAATTTTATTTTTTCTTCTGTCTTCTTTGAAGGACCACAAGGGCACACCTCGAGGACCATTTGTGGTCCGCGGACCATAGTTTGAGAAACGCTGCCTTAGCCTGCTCGGCTACCGTGACCGGGGCCCCTTTGGATTAACCCTTCATTAATCCTACACATCGAATAAAATGTAGGACTTTCTTTATGGGGGCTTCATAAAAGTCACTTGGTTCCATGAAGAACTGACCTAGGTGACGAAATCTTAAGAAAGCTATGGCCTCACAATCACACAGGGTATGTGTGGCTGATTCGTCTTCTTGTAGGCACCTTTCACAGGTTGGGGCATCTGTCAGTCCCAGTTTGAAAACGTGTCCTTTTAGGTGGCAGTGTCCAGTAAGTAATCCTACCACCCATCTTAATTGAACTCTGTTTAATTTCAACAGGTCCTTTCTTCTGGCAGAGGGTCCTGATATAAATCCCTTTGCCTCTTTGAGTCCAACTGTGGATTCCCAGTGTTATTCTTGTCAAACGGAAATATTTCATGAAACGAAGAGAGACTTTCTGCTAGAGCTCGCCGAGGTTGTAGAGTTGGACGCTCTTCCGGTCAAGTCGGGCCTACCCAATGCGTCAGTTGGCTATCTCGATTCCCTGTTGTATTTTGTACCTCAGAATAAAGAAGAAACTATGCATTTTGTGTTTTCGCGATGCATTACAATAAATTTTGTAAAGTAAAACACTACGTATAAAATACTCTGGGTTACTTTATCCACCGTCCAGAGTAGATGCATCCCATCCCCTCGCCTAAGGATGGAAAGAGATCCAGTTTGCGGAAAGATGCGCTCTTCAGAATACCAGTCGATGGACTAAGTTTAAGAAATTTGTGATCCTGAGTGATGTACAGCATCGTCAGAACATTTTCGAAACCACTACGGGAAACATTAATTGAAACTTTCTGTACTCACAACGAGCCAAAAATTCCCGAACAAAGAGACTCACACTACAACATGTCATGGTCTCGAACAGAAGGAAGTGCGGCAAGCAAAGAAGAGCTCGATTATTTCATAATAAATAAAACTACACGAGGAATCTCTCACCTACTCCCACCGTACTTGATGCCACGACTAATCGCGATAAGAAGGAAATTGTAGTTGTTAAAACCAATTAACAAACTGTCATGTTAAGTGTGAGTAATATTTGGGTTTCGAGGGGCGGGAGCAAACAGAAGAAGCCGTGGTACAATGACAGAACAATGAGATCCGCAACGATCTCATGAATTCCATAATTCCACTCAAAAATTAACCAAAATTTAGACACTAAACGACTAACTCACCCTACATGTTTCGGCCATTAAGCCATCGTCAGGGAAGTTCTAACAATTTATTAAGGCGAATAAGAGTTTTCACACACAAATTAACATTCGTAATATTAAACCAACAGTTACATGTCCATATCTAAAACATTAAAAACCAGTAGAGTATTTTATGATCTGAGCTACATATCAAAGCAATCAATTATTTTTTTTCATTTGTATGTTCCAGTTAAAAGTACTCTGCAGGTTTCCGCCTAATATTGTCTGGTTCGTCGGTTGTGTCTTGCACTGTGGCGTACAGACCCGTTGCTAAGCGGTGACCCTAAACAGCGACCGTTACTAAGTAACACTCGCCACATACACGCACGAAACAAAAGAACAACGGGGTTTATGTAACCCGTTTATGAGAAACTGTTCAGTAAACATGTTCCCGCGAAACGAACACGTACGGAACAATTGAAGAACGGTGTTCTCGATGTGGTCCGCGTTGAGGAGTTATCTTAAAGACAATTAAGTTGACCAGTTCAATTGTCAGTTGAAAGGCAGCCTGTGAAAACATGACTGGGACGCTGGTGTGAAATGGCCGGTAGTCTGGGGCCGAAGTAGTTGAGGGTTGGCACTTGAGTCGATCTCTGCAAGGAAGTCTGAGAAGAGATGGCGCTATAGACGAGTTGTCAGTTGACAAGAGTTCAGTCATGGGATATTTGCCGGAGAGTGCCGACCTGATTACAGGAAGCTGGAGAACCTCCACTGTTTGAGACACAGCAGGCTGGGAAAGGCTTAGAGCGTACTGCAGTGATGTGTAAATTGTGGAGATAAACAGTAGTGGTGTAGTTACTTGTAATTACGGATGGTGTATATAAGTGGTCAGTAACTCCATCAGTCCATATTTCGTCTATAGCCACGCCCCTAAATGGCGACAATATAGTACAACCGGCGAATCGGATAATAAAAGGTAAAAAATCAATCCCTGTAACAGGCCTCGGAGGCCTATAGGGTTGTGAGACGTTGAGGGTCCCATATTATCTAGACAATCGGCTCAAAGGTGGCGGTAAGGTTGTCAGCCATACGCGCCGGCCGCGCATCCCCAGGAAAATTCCTGGTACTTATTTCTATTAGAGGCTGAGTCGACCCCAGGGCCATAGTGCGGCTGGAAGGATTAGGTCAATTTAAAAAAATTCAAATGACCTCATCGGGACTTGAACCCGCGACCTCTCGGCTCGTAGCATAGTGCCTCAACCAACTACCGAAAATATTTCGACACCTTCAGAATATCACCTAGTATGAAGATGCGGAGCAATACAGAGCAATGCGCAATGTGTTGCTGCACAGACAGAACAATGAGTTCCCGTAACAGAGCAGACCAGGGAGCGCTGCTTATAGCACTGAGGATGGAACGAGAGAGGAACATGATTTTCCTGCAAGATTATTCACACAACGAAAGTGACTTCTGGTTAATGCATACTGAAGGTGACCTTGCTAAGAAACTGAAAACATAAATATTGTAAAGGCAGTGACTGGAATTATTTTACAAGGTCGTAAAGAACCTGACGTAAAAATAACATTAATATATGTGAACTAATTACTAATATTGGCGGTGTTAAAATCCACAAAAAATATGACAACTCAGTTGTACAGTAACTTGTCATAACTTGAACACATGGGAACAGTAACAACAGTAACATCGAGGTTCGTATGAAAGTAACAGGAGAACAAAACCAAGAAACGGTCCTTATTAAACGACTGATAATCTTACATTTTCCTTTTTACATTCCAAAAGACAGATCAAAAATGCTTTGCGCGGTTCGCACTGAGGGAAGAACTTGCATTAGCTGCAAACAGTGGACCACTCTTCGAAAAGGTGGCTGCACTGAGGGGAATGTCCGAACAGAAGAGAGACGACCAATTGGAGAACGGAGGAGGTAATATAAGAAGGAACGTGATGATGTGTTCTCTTCTCTCATGTTTTTTAGTTCGTTATTTAACGACGCTCTGTAAATATCGTGACTATACAGCGTCGGATGGTAGGAGAATTAATGAATTCGAATTGGCACACAAACCGAAGTACTTGCAGAAAACCCGCCCAAATGCCACTTTGTCCACCTTAAATACCACCTGGTCTGACCTGGGATCTAACCCGGACCCAACGGTGGAGGCCAGTCTTCTCTCATACTTTAGGGGCAGACCAATAAAGAAGGTTATTGCTGAACGCACACGGATCGGACGGTAGAAACAATATATCCATATCGAATTTTTGGGAAAACGAAATTAATGGGATAACAGTATTGAATAAATATATTATTAAAAATGGTTTTGGTGATGTGAATGAATTTTACACCAAGAGAAATGTGTACAATAAAGGGATTTTGTGTTGTTTTTGGTCGGTTAGGTAGGTAGAAAACAAATATTTGTGCATAGTTCAAGTTAATGTAATGTAGCCTTCCTCGGACTCCCCCATCTGCGGCCCTCCGTCAGTGCCCCACCCCCCTCTTTCCACGGCCTTATTTCTCCTTAACGATAAACAATACGTTCATGGACGAACAAGTCATTTTTCGACCATGAACATATGTCAGTCACGTTGCAGTAACATCATTGTAACATACAGCATCCGGCAGGTGACAACCTTACCGATCTACCTCTGGACTTTCTCAGTAACACGCCAAGTGAAATTCAGACCGCTGTCATACAGAGAGCAACCAGAACAAGAAACGTTAGGACTCTAAAAAAAAAACAAAGTTTCTGTTGTCAATTTAGAAGATTTTCAAGCTAAGAGAAGGGGGCGGAAGCACGGAATGTCGTCTCAAAACATGAACACTCCGCCAGCCATTTACAAAATTTAGTGCGGGGCTCGTTACAGGCATTTCGTAGGAACTGTGTTACTTTCGTTCCAGAAGGACTGAAGTATCATTTGAAGATCTGCATCTACTTATTATTCTGCTTGGTTAAATGTACACGGAATGGTGAAAAATGTTCAGACATGTACTACACTCATTAACGAGAAAAGGTGTATACAATTCTAGAAATACAGTAGAACTTGGTTATAACGTCATCAAAGGGACCTAAAAATAGTGTCGTTATAAACGAATGTCGTTGTAACCGAAATGGGCACTTCCACGGTTGCCTTATGTTAGTCACGTAAAAATCTACCAAAAACCGAGTTAAAATGTTGCATTTTTTAGTGAAATACGTAGTTAAGTACAGACTAACGTAACATTAACGTGGAATTGCCCAAATGTGTAATATCAAAGACATATTACAGCGCTTTTCACTGACAATACACACCGCACTAATACTGTATATTAAAGGTAGGCCTACTCACCAAATTACAGTAGATTACATCAATTGTTGTGCCTTACTGTACCTAGATACGAGTACAGTAATCAGTTATCTTCATCTGTTTCCTGTTACTTGCCCAATACACACTTTCTAAATTACGTTCAATGTCCATATCAGAGAAATTCAGGAATGAAAATGACGTTACATACGAGGTTGATGCATTTGTGCATGTCGTACTAAGCAAGGTATAAAAACAGTTGCTTTATGAGGAATTAGTTCGTACCATTGAATATTTGACGCAATAGACAAGGTGTCGCAGAAACCGATGTTGCTATAACCAAGTTTTACTGTAGATGACATGAATTAAGTTTTCAAAAATAAAAAAAAGAAGATATTTTGGACAAATGAAATAGATACTTAGCTATGAAAATTAGCTTATTTTCTGTCAAGTGTTTATCATTCGAACTATGAGCTGCATAACTTTAATATTTGTAAAGCATGCAGAGGCAATATCTTTAAATAGACCATAATTGCTTCTCTGGCATCCCTCTAACTATAGTATTATCACCGTATGCTATATACTGCCATAGTTGGCAAAGAAAAGTAATCACACTGTACACAGATTTTTGTAGACAGCATGGCCGTGAAGCGAAAGAATGCTTTATCTCTTAAAGCCCGTTTGTTTTATGTGTACAATTTGCTTTGACATACTAAAACTGTGCATTCTATCCACAGAGTAAATTTGTGTCTTTTATAGTTCTCACAATAAACAGAGACTCTTACGTTAAACAGCATTAACAGGGTTGTCGTTTTTTAGTGGAGACGTAACGTGTTTTCAGTGAGGTACAAACAGACTTTCTACATACCATGTAGAAGATTTTTGCTCTTTAAAAGGCTAAGAGTTTATCTGACTTGACGTGAGAAACGCCCGGTCCTACAGCCTAAGTGCGCGCTCGCAAAATATCTCACTGTACTTTCAGATATATTTAAATGTTGTCCAAGTAATTTTACTCGCATCCGTGTGTTTTCGAATGCTTCAGAGAGATTCTCTACTGACAAAAGTATCTTAAAAGTGCTTTTAACTTTCAGGATCCCAAATATATTTCAACGTTTTCCAAATCCCTTTAAGCACAAAATTTGTCTGCATAATGTTTAAAAATTCACTGCGTCTTCCTTGCAGACACCACTCTGTTAATAATGTTTAAGGAAATAATCGCTGTGCATTATGAGTAGTTTAAGAAATCCATTAATACACTTGATATAATGTAGCGACTATTAGCGTTACAGCAATAAGTACACATATAAACCACAATGTTTTAAAGATTTTACGATTTAAAGAAGTTGATGAATTTTGGTGATAAAAATGTAAACGTTGTAGTGATACTGTGCAAGACAGTACGTCACTGTATGTGAAGTTTATTGTTTGACGTTCTATGCTCTGTTTATGACTAATACAAACACTGAATTCTATGGTTTCGTCTGGTCGTTACGCCATTTCTATATTTATATAATTGTGCTGTGTATTTAATGCATGGACGACGTCTGCCTCATCACCGTCTGAATTTACGACTGCTTCAGCTTAGAAATACACTAGAATTATATATTTTCAAAGCAAACTTCTAAACGTCTTGATGATTAATCCGATCCGGCTACATAAATACTTTTTAGAGGCAGTTTAACAGAACAGCAGAAGATAAAACGTCACTTCGATAACTGAACTGTCGGAGTTCCGTGTTTCAAGGTGTTTTTATTTGTTACAAAAACAATGAACTCTTGAAGAGTACTATCTTCTGGAATATAACCCCTTTAGTCCGTTGTAAGTCAACCGACGCTTCGGAAGAACATTTCGTTTCCATCTTCAGCGTTGACGGCTTACCACCTACCTTCATGCTGGTGTCTTGCTCGGCTTATTCGACCCTGAAGATGGAGACGATATGTTCACCGAAATGTTGGCTGATTTATATCCCAGAAGATAGCACCCTTCATAATCACCACTGTGAGAGCCTCAAATCCTGCAATATAAATTCTAATTACAAAAATGTATAACCTAATTTTTTTTTTTTTTGTAAATTATAATATATCACGCACGTCGAAACCGAAGCATGTTCAGAGCACATAAAATGCCCACTGTAATTCTTTGTCTTCAGTCGAGCGATAATTATCATGGAGATACTGTCTCTGAAGTGACGTCCATGGCATTTAATAACGGTTTGTCTGGATATGATGTATGAACTGTGAATATTTTCCTGACAATGCCGGTACTGTCTGTACTTTTACAGTAACTCTTACTTTGAGTATACAACCTTAGAGCATAACAGTGCCGTGTGTTCAACAGTGTCTTCGGCATGGAAATTCTGGTTCCCAGAACTTTCTAAGATGATACAACGATATATGTCACTATCTGATGATGACACAATCTCAGAAATATTTTAAATGCATCAATAATTCTATCGATCCCTGTGAACCACAGAACTGACACAATCTCTTCACAGGTCAATCCATAGTTTCTGTTTGTCTTTCAACTACTGCCTCAGAAATCGAAGTTGAGTGTTAGCATTCGTTTCTGCTGTGCACAAGGCGGAGGCCATCATGTTGAACAAGTTAGATAACCACCATATACAGCAGTTATGTCGCAACACGATTTCCTGTGAAATGCAAGTCCACAAAAAAAGGGAAGTGAAGGATGTGAACATAGCACTGTTCCTTGCACCAACTAATAACTATCAAATTTGTAAAACAACGCCTGAGCTGCAAAATATTATAGGATAACGAATTTGCTTAAATATTTGCGCCTACTAGAGACAACGGCAAAGCTCGTAAATTAAAATATAACTGGTAATATAATCAGAATTACTGGGCTTTCAGACTTTTCCATCGACCTGTATTCTAGAAACTAGAAAACACAACGTTTCAGAAAAAGGATCTGTTTTCATCCTCAGGTGAGGGAGAGACACCTGCTCTGTTGGGACCCTCAATCACTCGACAACCCGTGTCAGGTTCACTACAGCCATTTAATTATACATTTTCCTGTTATCTCCCTTCGAATTAGCCTGGTCTCACGTAATTAAATTGTTGTACGTATCAAGAGGAAAACAGGAGCCGTAAGTTACCGTAACCAGTTACTGAATGGATTTCTATAATTGGGTGTTTTAGTAAAGAAATAAAAGCCGATACCACCACCTCCTCATCAATGCTAACTGTTGCAATTAACCTTGCACGTAACGCTTGAGCCAAAACAACAGGTAAGAAGGAATCCACTTTACATGCCACGCTGTGTGGAATTTGGCTGGATGTAACCATTGTATGAGACGACCTTCACAGGTGTACTTGGCTCATCATCCAGCCAGCGTACAGCACAAGACGAAGACTCAATAAACTCTGATACTAATAAACAAGTATATGTTAATTTTTGTCTCGTTATTAACACACGGCACAAAATCATACTAGGCCTGCAGGTAAGGCAAAATGGTAAAGCCATCCTTGTAACAGGCCGTGAAGGCCTATTTAATTTTGAGACGTCAAGGTTCCCACGTTTTCTAGACAGTTGGCCTACAGATGACGGTGAGTTTGTAAGCCTTACGCACCGGCCACCCTTTTCCTCACGGGAAGATTCCTGGTACTGAGTCGAACCCAAGGCAGTAGTGCGACTGGAAGGATTAGGTCAACTGAAAAAATCCATTAACCTCATTGGGATTCGAAGCCGCGGCCTTCCGGCTTGTAACATAGTGACTGAAGCAACTACATTATCGAGTGACTAGTCCTTCAGGTACAGCTAATATATCCTTTGAAAACGTGGCGAAGTCCAAGACAGGTACGACAGAAGCAAATAAAAATCAACACTGGCAAAGAAATCTTATAATCGGATGAATTTACATGATACTATCACATAGTTCAGTATCTGTTATATCCTGTGTCCTCTCTGAAAATCACAAGGTTCAAAGTAAATAAAATTGTGATCTTCTATGCTTTGTTGTGTGGGTGAGAATATTTGCCTCTGGCTTTAAGGGAAGGACGTAAGACTGGCTGCAAATCTGACACACATATTGATCACTTCCCACTATTTCGTTCCTTGATTCTGCTTCCGTCGTCATAAAAACCAAGCAACCTGCTCTGTTGGATCCAAAAACGGAGCTGACCTCTGTCAACAACTTCATCTAACTAACTCAATACTAGTCGGAAAAGGTGAAGAAACAGACCACATCAAGACCTTGGCATCGATATGAAGACAGCATCAAGATGGATCTTAAACAAGACAGGATTCATCTGGCTCAGGATAGGGTACTGTAGCGGGTTCCAGTCAATGCTTCGGTGAACGATTTCGGGCCTTATTAAAGACGGGTAACTGAGTAGCTGAACAACTAACAGCTTTCCAGATTGACTGTTGCATGATGGTAGTTAACTGCAAATGAAGCATTCAGTTTAAGTAGGGAGGACTGTAATAAAATCAGTGTAATTCTACGCTTGGCGTAAAACTCCAATTAAATGACCTGTTATTCATATATAGGATTTTCACACCGTCATATATCGACATTCCTGATCAGTATGTCACTGTGATTCTGTAGCCTGTCACGTGACACGGATGAAACATATCAGTTAAAGACTTTCACTGTTTGCGTACTGAACCGATATAGGCTACGTGACGTCTGGATGCGGTTCCTTTGTTTAGGCTGGGATTATCCACTTTTTATTGCACAGACCTTGGAACTTAATTCCATATTATTTCCTGCAACATCGGAGGGGTACGGGAAGACGTGCATTAGCATAAATGTCATAAATGCGTGATGGCCCGGGGGATATGGGAACACGGGTTCCAAGAAACAAGTGCGGTAGGCGTATAAAAATAAGACTGCATGTTATTTCTACTCTCCAAGTCTTTCGTTTAATGATGTTGTACTATGAAGGTTGTACTATCTTCTGAGATATAACGCTGTGTAATCGGTCTAAATCCACGATATTTCGAAGGAACATACTGCCTATATCTTCAGGGTTGAAGAGTAAGCCAAGCAACCAGTGTGATTTTCTTGCTGGTTGCTTGCCCTTAGACCCTCAAAATGGAGATATGTTCCTCCGAAACGTCAATTGACTTTCATCGGACTAGACGGCGTTACATCCCAGAAGACAGAGCTCTTCAGAGCTGTCAGATGAATAATTGCAAAGCACTGCAATGATGAGCGCTGACAACCCTAGATCAGAAAGGATGCCGTTATCAAATGTGATTTGCCGAGTTTAATGCCTGTGTCCAGCGTGATGCGTAGACAACGAAAAATGTGGTAACTGATGACGAGCGAATGTGGAGCTACCCTGACCTACTTTAAGATGACACCCAGATATTCAAGTAGCGATTTTCTTCAGCACAGCCTGCTTCGTGATCACGTCCAGGGCCGAATTTAAGGGGGAATCACGTCAGCGGTAGGCCAGGACCCTCCACACAACACAAATAGAATCCGCAAATTTTATTGAGACACTGACTTCTCCAAAATCATGAGAAACTGGTTTGTATATTTAGTTATTATAACAAATAAAAATAAAAATTGGTTGTAACCTAAATTTACTGTTATTGATAGAGATCGAAATATTCTGATAGCCCCGGGTTCCCTTCGTCTGTAAATCCATCCCTGATTACGAGATTTCCTAAGTACAGTCGTCCCAAAAAGATAAATCCCAATTGCATGCAAACTCGCTCCTTCCCTTATACTTTAAATGGGCGCTCATAAAAAAAGTGTTCGGAATGCGGTTAGCTGTTACTAAATTGAAGCGCCGAGAGCAATGATCTCACATTTCCAATGTCTGTACTCCTACGCGGAAGCGGTGAGTGGTTATCATGTGTCCTAATAGAGACACAGTCTTCTGAACGTCACCGTAATATTTAAATTTCGTGCGCGATCTGATTATTGTATTAAGGATGAAAGCAAAAAGGCCTGGGTCACAGTGACGCTATTTTTCCTTCGTGGATCGCAATTTTGACGTACATGAACAACGGGGACCTCGGTCAATCACAATGACTTCGTCTCAGAAAAATTCGCGGTTGATAAGACCAAGTCATTATGGGAAGTTGGGGGATACAGAAATCTGAATTTCTGTTAATGTTCACCATGCGCTAATTTCTAGTGATATCTAAAACAGGTCTTGAAATCAAAAACACAAACACATTAGAAATAAAACATAAAACATGTGCGTAAATACCACATTGCAATGACATAAAGGCCTAAAACTG
Source organism: Cryptotermes secundus (assembly GCF_002891405.2). Classification (NCBI taxonomy): domain Eukaryota; kingdom Metazoa; phylum Arthropoda; class Insecta; order Blattodea; family Kalotermitidae; genus Cryptotermes; species Cryptotermes secundus. The sequence continues at coordinate 217,899 of NW_019744415.1, forward strand.
GGTTCAGATTTCACTGCAAAGCAACCTCAGCAAATGTGGATCACTTGGTGTGGAAGCAACCATTGTTTTTCAGACGTACACATATGAAAACCAGCGGATAAAGAAAATACCGAGGTTACAGCAAATCCGCAGATGGCGAGAGGCTGCTCAACATGCAATGCCCATATAACACCAAACGACCTTCTCGTCCGAGGTTGCTCGGTTGGATCTCGCGTAGGAAAGGAAATTTTTGCCTTGTCCGTCTTGAGAAGCTGATAGTCGCTCCGAGTAACTTCGTCGACAAACGGCGGTCGCTCGGCCGGTGTAGTTCGTTTGCGGACTAAAACCACGGAGTTTGTTTTGTTTTAATAGTCGCTCAGATGGCAGATAATTTCCTAGCCTGTTGTGGAATCTAAAATTTCATTACCGCTGACATCGTCGCTGGACGCGATCCTGATCAACTGAAGACATTTCATAGCTGCAATCCAATTTTTTAAGACAGTAAGGATATTAAGATTATTATTATGCTCCCACCTTCGGCTATGTCAGCAAAGCGGTGTCTTCCCATTAGGTTTTCCGGCTTAAATTTGGTATGCACTTCTCATGTTCGCAACTTATTATTTACCTCTGTTCAGGAACTGGTAGCACCGTTAATGTACCACCAGGCTGTTAACATGATATCCAAGATTAAGTATTTGATCCGGATTTATTTTCTGTTCAAAGAGTGTGACTTCTGATTAGGCGCAACTCTCTTCTCCGTATCTATACAAACCTAGTTCCTGGTGAGACATATCTCCTCTTTGTAGGATTTGAGGTTCTCAAAACAGTGGTTATGAAGAGCTGAATTTTTGGGATATAACACCGTGTAATCGGTCGATAAATCAACCTACGTTTCAGAGGAAAACGTCGCTTCCACCTTCAGGGTTGAGGAACACGTGACTACTTCATGCTGGTTTCTTGTTTGATTTATTCTTCGACCCTGAGGACGGAGAGATATTCCTCCGAAACGTCGGCTGATTTTCAACAGATTACATGACGTTAAATTCCAGAAAGCACAACTGTTCACATCTCAATTTCCAAACAACTGATCTCCAGTTCTTGAAACTTGAGGTTTCCACGGATTTCCGTCTTAATTTTAGAATCTTCTTGGTATCACGTCGTATATCGAAATGTTAAATATTGCTGACGTTTCGGAATAACTTGCTGCATCTTTCTTTAAGCTAGAGAAGGAGACAAGAAGTTATTCCGAAACCTTAATAACTATTTGGCACGTATTGTACCCTTAAGGCTCTACCGTTAATTTTCTAGTTATTGTTGAATATTTAGAGTCACGCGGCCAATGTCACTATTGTACTATTGTCTGCATCGTAAAGCTGAAACCACTGCTTTACCAGACCTCTTCAAGTGAACTAAAACTTAACCAAAACTGTCGCTTTATTGCGTCATCAGAGTGGCCACCTCGTCAGATTTCACCTGTAGACAAAAATGTCCCTCTGATTAAACAGCAGCCTTGCACGCTTATAGAGCAGAGTCAGCAGCCCACATAGACACTAGATAAGTAGTAGCTTCACGATCCGGATGTCTCTACCCTGAGCAAGATACCGGTAACCGCGGAGAGGGGATGGGAATATGCAGCCGGCTACAGAAATTTTAAAAATGTTAATTAAACACATGCCGTTTCCACTTTCGCAACAAAATACGAGTATCTTCGAAATCAAGGTCACTGGTTTTCGTTTTCATGAGTTCTGCAAACTTTTCTTGTCAGAAATTAGAATGAAGGGTATTGCTGTGTACTTTCGTGCAGTTTTGATTAGTGAGCCGGACATTTGCACTGTGCCCTTCGCTACTGTGTCACCTGGTATTTCATTTGTTTTTAGATTTATTTACAGTTTATCTGACGCCACTGCGAGTAGCTGAGGCTCTATAACGTCCAGTGATAATGGTAGAATAATGAACTGGCAAGGACACAGAAGGACGCGGGACTATTTAGTCGTTTTCCCAGAAAAAATATAAAGGAAATCACGAAAAAAACAAAATTCATGATAAACGGTTTCGGGGCCGAGAATTGAATCCAGGACCTCTTGAGTACGAAGCAGGAGCGCTACAAACTTAAATGCAATATTAAGTCCTTAATTTTTAAGTTAAAAGAAAACATACTGTCATTTATTTAGGGGTGTGTGACTATAGACAGGATATGGATTGGATATTGCATTTATTGACCACTAATGTACACCACATGGAACTACACTTTAAGATCTCTGACGCACACAAACTAATGTTCTCAGTCTATTATAGTCTNCGTGTGTGACTATAGACAGGATATGGATTGGATATTGTATTTATTGACCACTAATGTACACCACATGGAACTACACTTTACAGATCTCTGACGCACACAAACTAATGTTCTCAGTCTATTATAGTCTCCAATGGCCGTTTCCTGGCAACAGATTTAACACAGTTGAAATTCTTCAGAATCCAGTTTTCAGGTCCCCCTGTCAGAGCCGCTCATGCATAACTCTTGTCAACTAACTTGGTCCCAGGCTGGCAGCCAGTTCACACCAACCCTCCTGGTCTTCCCTTCACAGGCTGACTTCCAAATGACAAATGACAAATGAACTCCCTCACTCGCCAACTAGTACTCCAAGTCACCAGCAACTAAATAGATGCCAAGTCGAAGTCAAAGTCACATCGCGACTGACGGTAAGTGAATCAGTAAGTCTTGGTGTCGAGGCCCATCTGTGGCTCAGGACCAGATATTTATTACTGTTTGGCATTTACGGTCTTGTTTTTGTGGGGCACCCTCTCTGACGAGAGGACGGGTCCGCCTTTTGTATACGATTCTGGTCCTTGCCAGCGCAGTCTTTCTCGGGTCTGAGTCCCTTGGGACTCGCGACCATATTTTACCGTCTCAGATTTGAGACTTCCCTTTTCGTCGCAGGGTCACGGTGGAGGTATTCGACCCCGCCTCCACACAAAGGGTAAATCGTAGCTTCAAATTGTCCTGCTTATACAAGTAACATCTCGGCACGGACCACATAAAAACATTTCCATTGTTATAGTCCAACAATACATCGACCGTTTCATAGAAATTGGCGTTTGTTTATCCGCCTATTGCATAATAAGGGGTGAACTGGTTGCCCTTTTTGAGATCTGTGCCCAGTAAAGGGTCTATTCGCCAGAATATGATAATGACTGCAATGAAAATATATTTACAATTAAACGGATACTCTTAGTTAACGGCATACACTGTATCAGTTCTTAAAGCTTGGAGAGCAAAGCAATGTTGTTTAAAAGCAGACTTTTTAGTTCTTAGATGCAGTACAGGCTAGTTAGTACTTTCATAATGTAAAGCTTGTTTTGCCTAATCGGACAGAATGTTTTGACCGATATGAGCGGCTAAAACGTACAGAACAAAGAATGTGGTATCTTCAGCGATATAAAAATATATCTCACCCATTGAATGGTAAGATCAGTTCTACTGAAACACACTTGTAGAGGAAGGGCCCTGCTGATAAGATCCAACTGAGTCATTTGCAGAGAAAACAATGGAACTGAGGTTACTGATAAGGAGTAGTAGCCTGAATACAGGCCAGTAAGTTACCAACTTTATTATCTTCACTTACTTGGTATCGAAATTTGAGGCATATTCAGAAGGTAACGGGTTCGGATACCGATCCAGAAGCTATAACAATGGGGAACTGCCTTAAAGCAGCCACAGACGGTTCCTGTTACCTCCTCCAATTCACCGTTCATAAGTCATACTACAATTCAGTTCTGTATATACCTTACAGTTTATACAGCGTGTTTCACGGCTTTAGGGCATAACTGCAGGAGGGGATTTCCCAGGTCTTTGTGATCAAAAAAGTTCATATAAACATGTCCGATTTTGGACAGTTCCGGAGTTATGACCGTTTTAAACTCAGAATAGAAGGTAACGATTACTGACAATAAACGGAACAAAATAATAAACCAGCACAATACATGATACATTTAAAGTATGAATGTAAAGTTAACTTCGTGAAAATACAATTTGAATTTATTGGTGCTTAAAGCTGATTTTCGAAAATGCCACCGCCGGCCGCAACACAGGCTGCCGCTCGGTTGTGAACCGCGCCGGACATTCCAACCCACCACGCCTTAGGTGCCTCTCAAGTGTCGAGATAACGAGAACGCTCTGTCTGTAGCTGACTAAAAATAGCGACCCGTCAGATGATAGACGCGGTTCCCACGAGGGCGTATACGGGAATGAAAAAACGGTCATAACTCCGTAACCGTCCAAAATCGGACACGTGTTCATATGAACTTCTTTGATCACAAAGACCTAGGAAATCACCTCCTGCAGTTATGCCCTAAAGTCGTGAAACACCCTGTATATGAAAACTGAAGTATACTGAATACCTGATATCAATATATTTTGCTTTAACCCGTTCCTCTAGCATCCGTTAAAAGACTCAATCAGTAACAGAACTTCAGAGATGACATTTTATCGTGTGAACATATGAGGCAAGTGACTCGTGGGTTTCTCGTATTTCTCATGATCTTGCACCTCTATCTCTGGCAAGAGCCCAGTCCTTGAAGTTCCTACACCTCCCCTACCCCCTTTTGCGGTTATATTTCACTAGAACGAATAAAACTGTTGAACTTGCGGTATTAATTAGTGTATATTTTTATCTGAAGATAGGTGACAAATTTGGAAAGAAGTGTTTCTGCTCTTTCTATCTATACTTTTATAAGTTCCTCTTGTATTGTTCCAAGAACGGTTCTTACAGGGAACTGGAATTGCCGAGTGAGTTTAACTTAACATATGGCGTTATAAAGTGGCCTTGGTTTGAATCCCAATAGAGACTATCTATTCCGTTTTAGTAATATTACACACTCGTTTCAAACAGCTTGCTTCCAAGTCTCTCCAGAGATCTGCATTCATGGGTGTCCGAACATTTGTAATTAAACACTTTGTTAATTTTGGTATCTAGGTAAAGGCAAAGTTACCCCTGTAACAGTCCGTGGAGGCCAATAGGCTTGTGAGACGTCTAGGCTCCCACATTTTATAGACAATCGGCTCACAGATGGCGGTCAGGTTGTCAGCCTTAGGCGCTGACCGCCCTCTACCCACCCCAGGAAGTCGACCTCAGGGCCATAGTGCAGCGGCGGGAAGGATTTCACGCATAAAAACTTCTTAGAAGCAAGGTAACTGTGTGAGATCATGGGATCTGCGGTGAATATGGAGACTTCGGTCTTCTTAGGTGTAACGTTTTGTATTTCAGCAAATGGGTTCTATCTTCATGGCAGGACATCTCTTCTACCAAACTATAACATATCCACCCCGTAAGATCGCAATCTTGGAGATGTGTCGGGATCCGATCCGGATGCCATCAAGTTATGAGTTACCAGTGAAGTCATTTCAGCTTCATATGACAGGTTCCTTGCCCTTATGTAGCTCAGAGATCAGATAACATGAGATTTCAGATTACCGAGATGGTACCTAAATTAGGCCACCGATCTGACCATATTTCTGCAAATTCAGCCTTAAAGTTTCTTAATCGTCTTATCACATCAGGCCCCATGTAGTTGCTTTGGAGCCGTGAAGTCAGATAAGGACGAAATCAATGCAGCTAATTCACTTATCTTCAAGCAGCAGGCTTCGGTATGGACTAAAGTCCTTGAGAAATCGGTGTGACGGAAGGCAAATTTAAACAGCAACACTAACATTCTATTCCAAACAAACAAACAAACAAACAAACGAAGTATCTATGACCTTTCCGACTGTATTCTACATCGATACTGAGACCGCCGTACGGCGAAACACATCTCTAATTAACACAGGTCGAAAAGGTAAAGCTATCCCTGTAAGAGGTCGTGAAGGCCCACAGGGTTGTGAGACGTTGAGGCTCCCACATTTTCTCCAGAAAATCGGCTCACAGATGCCGAAAAAGTTGTCACCCTTATGAGCCGGCTGCCCTTAACCCCCCAGGAAGGTTCCTGGAACTCATTTTTGTCAGAGGCTGAGTTGACCCCAGGACCATAATCTGGCGGGATCAGGTTAATTGAAAAAAAAAATACACCTCATCAGGACTCGAACCCACGACCTTCCGTCTTGTAGCATAGTGCCTCAACCAACTACGCTACCGAGTTAATTAACATACTTACTTACTTACTTACTTACTTACTTACTTATGGAGCTGAGCCCTTAATGAGGAGCTGCCAATTGTGCAGCTACTCAAGAATTTCTCAGCATTTTATGGAACCCGAAGGTTCATTTCCGTGTTCACAAGAGCCCTCCACTGGTCCCTATCCTGAGCCAGATCTATCCAATCCATATCATTCCATTCTGTCTCTCTAAGATCCATTTTAATATTATCCACCCAACTACGCCTTGGCCTTCGCAGTGGTCTCTTTCTTTCTGGCTTCCCCACCAATATCCTATATGCATTTCTCGTAACTGCCATTCGGACTACATGCCCTGCCCACCTCATCCTCCTTGACTTGATCATTCTAGTTACACTTGGAAAAGAGTACAAGTTATGAAGCTCCTCATTATGCAGTTTTCTCCAACCTCCTGTCACTTCATCTCTCATTGGTCCAAATATTCTCCTTAACNGTATTCTACATCGATACTGAGACCGCCGTACGGCGAAACACATCTCTAATTAACACAGGTCGAAAAGGTAAAGCTATCCCTGTAAGAGGTCGTGAAGGCCCACAGGGTTGTGAGACGTTGAGGCTCCCACATTTTCTNGAATGGTAGCAAGCATTGTCCGAGAGTTAATTAACATTGTGAAACGAAAATAAAGTTTGAGACTTTGAAAAGGAAACTATTAATTTTGGATAGAAACTGCACGAAGAAAAGAAAAAGTCGCGGGTTCAAGTACCGATGAGGTCATNCCGAAAAAGTTGTCACCCTTATGAGCCGGCTGCCCTTAACCCCCCAGGAAGGTTCCTGGAACTCATTTTTGTCAGAGGCTGAGTTGACCCCAGGACCATAATCTGGCGNTAAGTAATTAATTAAATAATTTTCCTCTGGAGTAAAGCGAGGCCGGCGCGTAAGGCTGACAACCTTACCGCCA
>NW_019744415.1:224994-245319 GCF_002891405.2 Cryptotermes secundus
GCGAGGCCGGCGCGTAAGGCTGACAACCTTACCGCCATCTGCCAGCCGATTGTCCAGATAATGTGGGACCCTCGACGTCTCACATCCCTATGGGCCTCCACGGCCTGTTACAGGGATAGCTTTACTTTACTTTTACTGGAAATAAATACGTATATCATGCGAAAAGTACGAAAGAGTTTCGTTATACCAGAAACGTAATCACCCTACAGTGCTATCTAATACTGCAACTTCTGAGCACGTAAAAGTAAAGTAAAATAGTCCCTGTGTTTAACTAATTAAGCACTATGTCATGAAGGCGCATGGGGTAGTGGATGTATGGATCCACATTTTCTTGACCTTGGCGCTACCTGTAGGTGAGTTGTCAGCTTCACGCCACGGCCGTTTTACCCCCGGGGAAAGAGCCCGCAGAAGCCATTACATAGGAGGTTGGGTGGAGTCCAGAGCCGGTCTGGACAAAGTGGAGAACAGAAAATTTTTGGCCTTACCGAGAATCGAACACCGAACTCTTGGTAGTCCAGCCCGTAGCTCTCATCGCTATACCGACTGAGCTTTCCTGGCTCCTGAAACTGAGGACGGGCAATGCGAGTATTGCTAACAACTAAATTACTGTCTTCAGGAATATAATCGTTCCTACAAAGCTAACAGTCGGTAAGCTATTCAAGAAATTCCCAGTCTGAAGGGTTATTATCGCTTTCATATGAGCTTGTCAAAAGTCCATGTTCTAAGCCTCTTGTAACGTGTGGCCAAAAGAAAAACAACCTTTTGCAATTGACACTGTTAACCTATCTCCTACGTCACTGGACAAATTAATTTCAAATTCCCTCCCTGTATCTGCTGGTATCCAAAGCGCTACATCACGACGTTCGGAGTGAAGATGAAACTAAAGTGGGTGACGGTCTTCTTCAGTTTGCCAACTTTAGCGGATAGAGGGTGTCGCGTGGTCAGCACAACGAATCCCCAGGGCCGTTAATTTCGGTTTGGTAGACCGCAAAGTTGGCACTAACTTCGCCGACAAGCGGCGGTCGCTCGGTTGGTATAGTTCGCTTGCGGACTAAAACCACGGAGTTTTTTATGGTTTTCTTCAGCAAATCCAATGCATAATTTTACTTTCTAATGTACAGTTGAGATATCAAACCAAAGACAGAGTTCCTACAATTTCAGAGATAAACGTGTATTATGAAGCAGTCCACATCGCCTCCTGATCATTTTAATATCATTTTACTGTCATGAAATGTGTCATGCAGGGACCTCGTTTCTCCATCCTGCTTTAAAATGAAAATGGTAACATGGGGGTCTATATGTACGTGTTTTTTTTATATATATAATGCCGCACTTCCTTGGAAAAACATACAATCAGCCGAAAATTATTTATATTTACAAAAGCAAAAGTAGTTATATTTGTTAACCTTAAAACGCGAATATAGCCCAACTATAATTCACAAGCTAAATACGTGTTCGAATACTCTCGATATCATTGAGATAAGAAAACAGAAAATCTTGGTGTACTGGAAAATAAAATCCATCTAAACCGCCGTTCCTCAGGTTTTGGGTGCGATTACCGGGGGGTCGCAACTTCCTCTAAGGAAATATACAAAGGCTGACAAATAAGTTTCGGGACTGAGTGCATTACGAGCATTTAGAAGCACGAAGGACTACATTTCCACTTGTCCATATAAGCTAACTCTTCCATCGCATTCCCTATACAAGGTTAGTCACTTCTCTCGTGGTCATGCTCAGTCGTGCTGAAGATTTTGTACCACGCAGATCGTTGTGACAGTTCGTAGTGACGGAGCAAAGAACGAACATTGCATTTTGTTTCAAGACGAGCGAAACAGGTGCTGAAACTTTCCAGCTGTGAAACAGTCTTATGGTAACAATGCTCTCTCTCGTACGCGGATTTTGAATTGTGCTTCAGTGGTTTAAACAATTTAAAAACGGACGCGAGGATCTTCAGGACGGCCCAAGAAGAAAGCGTCCCTCAAACTCTTGAAATGCAAACACAATAGCAAATGTCCGCGAAATGGTAATACAAGATCATCGTTAAGCTCTCAGAACCATGTTCATCAGTCCTCCATGGAGGTTTACGGAGAGGGAAACTCACGGATGAGCAGAAGCAACGCAGACACATTATGCCAGGGTTTCATCCCGACTTGTCAAGATAATCCCACTTTTCCTGACTGCTTTTCTCTCTTTCCTAAGATGAAAAATACCCTCAAAGGAAAGACGTTTCAGGATGTTTAAGACATTAAGAAAAATGTGACGACCGGCCTGAGCGCTGTTCCTTTGTATGTCTTTACTGGCTGTTTTCAAAAACTTTTTAAAGATTCAACAAATGTATTAAAGTTGGCAGAGATTGCTTTGAATACAAATAAAATATTTGTTATTTGTTTTTTTGCACCAGTCCTGGAACTTTATTGGCAGGCCTTGTAGTTGCACCCTCACATAATTTTCGCAAGTAAATTAAGTCAGAAAGATTCAGTGCAGGTGATATCAGAAAATGTAGCTGCAATTGGCTAATAATTTTACGTTTTTTTTTCTTGACTCTACATGAATATGTTATAGCTCAGTTGGTACAGCGACGGGCTACAGGCTAGAAGGCACGGGTTCGATTCACGGCAGGGGCGATTTACTTGGGAGTAAAGCGGTCCAGTCGTGAAGCTGACCATTCACCTCTATCTAGTGCCGAGGTCAAGAATGGTGGAGCTATACCTCCACTCTCTCATATGTCTTCATAGCATAGTCCTTAATTAATTAAGCACAGGGACAAATTTACCTTCGAAAGTAATGAAAGTTTTGAGAGGTTTTAAGACTATTTAGGTCCTTGCTGACACCGTATGGCCTGGTAGAGGCAATGTACAGGACTTCACATTTACCTTACAAAGAGAAGGAACGCGATCACATAAATATCTGAAGCCTGTTTTTAAAGGCTACGTTATCACGAAGCTTGAGAACCGTTGATCTAAGTGATAACAGGTATATTGCAAGTGGGCCTACCGTCTGAAAAGTAACTAAACAGAAACATTAACAGTAAGTAAACTAGACAACAACTTTGTTTGTTCTTATTATTAGTGCTGTGATAAGGTGAATCAATACACAAATTTAGTACAGCGACAACAAAAGTAATCTAATAAAATCACAGATAAGAACAGCGGTGATAAAACTATGAAAGGAGAGCCGATGCTGCCACTGAGACGACATAAATTAAAGGCATTTTATACATCAAGTACGCGTACGTCTTACGCAAAGTGGCCCTGTAGGGCTATGTCGAGCTTCAGCCACTCAGTGAATTTTGGACATAAATATGGTGATATACAAGTGGATTCACGGGAGAAAATATGATCATTATCTTCTTCTTCTTCTCCAGACGGAATAGACCCTCTGTTCTGTTTCCATTTAGAATACTGAGATACTGAAATCCTACANGTACAAGTGGATTCACGGGAGAAAATATGATCGTTATCTTCTTCTTCTTCTCCAGACGGAATAGGCCCTCTGTTCTGTTTCCATTTAGAATATTGAGATACAGTGGCGGCGCGGTTTAAGCCATGAACTGTCTTCGTTCGCTCAAACACTGGGATCGTGGGTTGGAATCCCACTGAAGGCATGGACGTCTGTACATGCATTTATTCTGTGCCTGTGTTGTCCTGTGTACGTGTACAGGTAGCGGCCTTGCGGCGGGCTGATCACTCGTCTAAGGAGTCCTACCGTCTGTGTAAAAAGGATTACGAAACTGAAGAAGAGGCCGGGGTCCAACAAAGGGCTGTAGAGACATTGGTTAATGAATGAATGAAATGTAATTCTAGATTAGCGACTAGTGTACACAAAGGTCATCGCCAGGGCCCTCATTTTGATGACCTGAAAATATTCAGAAAATGACCTATATAATGCCCGAAAAAATTCGGGAAAATGACCTAAAGGAGAAAAGAAAGAACACTTCGCTTCCATGTTATTCACATTTCAGAAAATATATGAAGAAAAATTCCCTAAAATGGCCAAAATGACAAGAAATACCCTTAAAAGTCCAAAAATTTACCAAAAAATACCCCCAAAATGAAAAAATGACCTTAAACCTAAGAGTGTCAAAAAATGACAAAAAATTACCTATGAAATTTACATTTCTGTAACCAGCAGTTCATATCCGAGATTTATATATTTAAGAGCATCGCATAGGATACAAGGAAAAAAAGCTGACATGTCATCAAAATCCGGGCCCTGATCATCGCTTAGTTCCTTGGAACGGAGACCTTGAAAATGGCTTACTCTTCAAGAAACTGTCCGGCTTGGTACCCCAAGTTCCATTACCATGCTCACAACAGACAGCCGCTGGTCCTTCTGCTGTGCCAAATGAATCCAATCAACATCCACATAACCTACTTATTTAAGATCATTTTAATATTACCTTTCTACTATGCATCACCGGAACCTCTCAGTCGGTAGGCCACTGTACGGCATTCTGTCACTAACCAACTCTACGCTCTCAATGCTGATCTGCTTGCCCCTTGTGCAAAGGGAGCCTAAGCTTAACTGACGCTTGCCATTCTTACTCCCACAGAGAAGCACGAAAGTCACTGACTTACAGTATTATGAATGAAAAGCCAGAGAGTTCTGAATGGAAAATATAAGTAGTATAAAGAGTACTGTCCTGTGACACGTGACGCCGTGCAGTCTACTACATAATACAAATTTATAGACTTTTCGGAGCAAAGTACTGCCTCAATTTTCTGGATCGAGGAGTAAGGCAATAAACCGGGTAGCAAACCCTCTACTTGCTGTTTTCTTGACTTAATTAATTAATTAATTCGCTTAGTGGGGGGTGGAGTCCAACTGGGTCCACTCGGCACTGCGGCCACTGATTGGCCTATTGTACCTGCCCTGGGTGATTATGATGATGGAGAATTTGGTGGATTGGAGATTGGCAGGGGAAACCGAAGTATTCGGAGAAAACCCGTCCCAGCGCCACTTAGTCCACCACAAATCCCACTTGATCAGACCCGGGATCGAACCCGGGCCGCCGCGGTGGGAAGCCAGCGACTAACCGCTTGAGCTATGGAGCGGCCCGTTTTCTTGACTTACTTTTCGACCCATACAACGGACACAGCACGTTCCTTCTAGGCATCGGTAAACTTACACAAGACTACACGGCTTCACATCCCTGAAGACAGTACGCGTCATAGACACTTCCCTGAGAACCCCAGGTGTCACAAAAAAGTCGCAAGTCCTTCCCAGAACTTATTGTTTGTGATAACATCTTTGTAGTAATCCGAGATATGTCTTCCTCTAGAGTGCTTGGACCAGACTTTACATTTCATGTAACAACGCTCAGAATGCGTCCATTTAACATTTGTATTTCATTGGAAAGCAGGTGTATGCAGTCTGTTCACAACACTGCAAGTATGCAGACATGTTACAGCTGTCGCCATTCTTTGCACATGTGTTCCAGCAGTCCACAACTACTTCTGCGTGTACTCACATTGTACACAGAGCCTGGACAACCTCGCCGCGAACGGTCCTTACAAAACTCTATCACCGTGACTCACAGTAGCTTTCGTAGACAGTATCATGACAGAATTAACAGTCTGAGGTATGCTCCAAATACCTTGACAGGGCCTTGACGGTAATAGTCATCACATTACATGATGAAGTCACTCTCACAGTACTGATCCTTAAGCAAATTTTCATATCGAATTCTTTAATATGGGTCTGCTTTTGTCTTAACGTAGGATTTGAGGTCTTCACAGCGGTGGTCATGAAGAGTTGTGTCTTCGGGGATATAACGCCGTGTAGTGTATATGTATATGGCTGTCGCAGTTTGAGGGATGCATTCCTGAAGAAGTCGCATAACTCGAGACAATTTTTCTCACAGGAATAAATTCGCATTTTTTTTTTTTTTTCAAATTCTGCGCATAACGTGAGACTTTATTAATATCCTTATATCGCACTACTTCAGAGCCAAATAAAATGCGACCGCACTGTAATATGACAAGAAGTTACGCCTCCAAAACTGCCCTCAGCTCTTGTCTGCATGTAAGTGAAACATGATCTGCCACTGCAACGATGGTGAACAAGGGTGTGTGAGAATAACAGTAACCTACTAAGGAGAACACTTACAGACTTAACGAGAGCTGTAGTAATAAGTAGAAGATTGTGGAAGGGTGCATGATGAGGGAGTTAATGATTTCTTCTCATAACCTAGAATCCTTAAGGCAATTAAATCACGAAGGATTAAGTAGGCACTCACAGCAGAAACAAGAAACATAATACATACCAAATTTTATTCAGAAAACACAATGGCAGACACCTACTCGAGAGACCTAAATGTAGCCGGGATCCAAAATGTCCAATTATTTCCTACTGCGTTATGCGCTACGTGTGTAAGAAGTCAATACAGAAATTTATATCGAATTATCGATTAATGTTTCTATCTAGCTCAATTATAATTGATTTATTTGCAATGTGTTGCATGTACTCACAAGTACGGAAGTGATAGACCCTTTTCTATTCACAGAAGAGTTTCAACAGACAAAAAATACATATTTAAACATGGTAGAAAAATCACACCTTTTCCCAACTTGAGGGTCATATTAACGCCATTTTCCAACAGAATGGTGCAAACTCACATGTCGGGAACGCTGTGTGACAAACAAGTTTCCGGATAAGGGGTGGATGAAAAAGGACTGATTTCCTTTGGCCTTCCTCGTTCACACAATCCCAGCCCACTAGATTTGATATGGAGGTGTTATCTGAAATAGAAGTGTCACTATCCACCAGTGACACGCTGGGGTGCATGAGGCAAACGAGGTTCTATGTATGCCTAATTCTTATGGAAATAATACACCCGAAATAAAAACCAAGCACTGATGTTTGTAAGTTCACAATTTTTGTGTCGTTTTAAATTATCGCATTTAATAAGCATTTAAATTTTAAATAGAGGAACACTTTAATAAAGATCCTGCATAATTATGCTCCCCGTTTATTCTTCTTTTTCCTTTACTGTTCTCACAGTCGAATCCTACAATGGGTCACGACCTTACTACGCAGCATTTCTCACTCAAATTCGCTGTCACAATCCTGCTCCGCCTACCACTCCTTATGTCAGCAGAAGTGAAGGCCTATAAAGTACGATTAGAAATAAAATTACACGAGAAATCCACTGCATTTCACATCGGATATTCAACTACTATCCGTTCTGTCTGATGCTATAAATTCGTTAGAGTTGTTTCGATATATATCGCCTTTTGAAAACATGAGCAAACGTGTATATTTTGTCTTTCAATCATTCATCTTGACTTAAAATTCGAAATAATGTTTGTGGATTTGACATGCATTAACAACGGCCTAAGTTCCATGCTTTAAATACGGTAGTGTCTTTCTAGACGAGGATATTCGTACAAGACCTCAGCTTCTGTCATTCTGGCTACTTACCAATGACGAACTTTTATCACATACTGATACACTCTTTCATTATGTCAGCCACAGAAATAACTTACCCATGGTCGTACATTAGTTGCCGGCTGTTAGAAACAGGTGGTTGAAGAAATATTTTCCAGATGAGTGTAACTTATATAAGATTTATCTAAGAGTTTGACTGATGCAGCCACTTGATTTCGCGCCCACTTCATAGAGTGTGCACGCGGAACTACGTCACTTAAATAAACTACTTTAACTCGCCCCTCAGCAACAACCTCGCTAACCTAACTACGTCTGCAACACGAAACCCACCTCTAATATAGAGCACCACTCGAAGCTTATCTCTTGAGCATTCCACAATACGCACAATACTATGCTTCGATTATCAACTCAGATAGGCCATCTACTGATCATGTTTGAAAACAAGTAAAAGTAATTCTGCATGTACAATATGCCTGATCGGTAACGAAGCTTGGTGGGTTATAGAGATTTTAGAAATATAGTGTATGTAGTGTGAAAAACTGACACACATGGCAGCACTGATCAATGACTGCAGTTGGCGACTCGGTCTGATGCACACGGACATTCGCCATATCACTCTAGCAATGCATAAAACGGGTTTTTCTTGCTGCCAGACTTACTCTTCGACCGCTCTTCGACCTTGAAGATGGAAGTGATATGTTACTCTAAAACGTAGGCTGACTTTCACTTGGCTTCCCGGCGTTATATTCCAAAAGATGGAACGCTTCATAAAGCAAAACTTTTAGACACGCTTTTAGACGCAAACCTAATTTAACGTGCAGTATTTCGATGGTTAATCAGTCATGAACAATGTTCTATGTAGTAACGATTATGTGCTTTCCAGTTTAGAAAACAAATACTGTCAAAGCCTCTTAAAATTAAGGGAAAATCAGAGGGGTGTGCATTTAAGGAACGTTTCTTTATATTTTATTCTCATTATCCTTTATACTAAGGAGGATGAGAATTCTGTTTTTCATTTTCTCTGCGACTTGCAATTCGAAGAAGTAATTCATATGTAGTCTACAAATTTTAAACCTCCGTTGTTTAATATTATTAGTTTCCCGTTTCCTTGTTTGTTTGTTTTTTTCTAGAAAGGGGCAGACCATTCAGACATGCTGAATCCTGGCGAGAGGACTCCCAATCATCATTGCACAGAAAACTCAGTTAATTCTACGCCCCGTAATTCCCTTAGCTACGTGATACCTCATGGCAAGCGGCTGACACCTGCTTGTTCCAGTAAAAAGTGAGTAAAGCTATCCCTGTAACAGGCCGTGAAGGCCCATAGGGTTGTGAGACGTTCAGGGTCCCAAATTATCTAGACAATCGGCTCAGAGATGGCGGTGAGGTTGTCAGCCTTACGCGGCGGCCGCGCTTTACTCCCCAGGGCCTAGTGCGACTGGAAGGATTAGGTCAACCGAAAAAAATCCAATGACCTCATCGGAACTTGAACCCGCGGCCTTCCGGCTTGTAGCATAGCTCCTCAACCACTACGCTACCGCGTGCCCCGTTTGTTCCAGTGTCAGCTTCAATATAAATAGAAGAAGAATTCCGTTCTAAAATTCATAATTAAAGGCTTCAGATACCAGACGCATGCAGCATGCTAGACCTCGCCATTCTGTTCCAAGCTGAGCAATAGAAGGACTCTGCTGTACACAGACTGCAACACAGTCTACATGGCCTGCATTAAGTAGAGCAGGCCGGAGCAGACGCTCTCTAGCAAAGCTAGGGGAATGCTGAGACTCGGTCCCAACGACATGCCTAGTAACAATGCGCGAAACTGTAATAAGGGCAACAACATTAGAAAGTGCCGGAAATTTAAAGAAGGTGAATGAATTTTAGAGTAAAGTGTCTCAAATTGTGGAAAATGTTAATAATTCTCAGACACTACCCGGGGCGCTACAGCCCTGGGTGAGCCTTGGCCTCCTCTACAACCAGTCTCCACTCCTCGCTATTCCTCAAACACAGCTAATTAAATATATATATGTATATATTGCGAAATACGGAGTCATTAAACATTTTTAAGATATTCAGAATCTGAAACAACTTCAAATTTTCAAAATATTTACACTGTATCAAAAAATCGGAAAATGTGAATATGGCGTGAAACTTGAGTGGGTGTGTCCAGTAGTGAGCAAATGTGAACAGCTGCAACGGATCCTACGGTGTAGGTGGTGCAGCTGCATGTACAGCAAACCTACTTGAGCATAAGTAGACAAATTATCCGTCCCAGTCCCAGTGACGTTCTCGAGCAAAATGATGACTGACCTCTGTCGGAATGTTCTTAAATATACAGGATCTGAGACACAGATTGTGCTCGTACTTGCAGTGTAATCATAAACTCAGACATGTTCGCTGAAATAAGTTGCACGCGCAACCCAATTGTATTTAACGGACAACAGCTTTGATTACGCGCCCTACGCGTCAGTACATTATTCGGGAGAAGGGAGAATTACACTCAATGAACTATTCTTGTCTGAAGTAGGAGCTCACACCGGGGTATTTAGGACAATTTGCGCGGAAGCCGAAGACGTTGAAAAATAAATGCCTTAAGTGTTCTTGAATCTACAGCCATGAGATTATAATTTTTTATTAATTCGGATGGATCGAGAGATACTACACGTCCTTCCAGATAGCGCTTCTTAGTACTGTAAACAGAAGAACTGGATTTTGTAACTGTCCAGTTTATGGGAAGGTCAATTGATGTTTGTGTATGGTTAGGGTTTTGTGAAATTCCTCANACAACGGTGTAGGTTAGGTTAGGTAGGGCGGATCACAGAAATTATTAACTGACTCCTACTTTCACCTACGTAAGAAATGAAACGGTTCGGTGAAAATGCATGGTATTTTCTTCAGAAATGGGGATACGTGATAGGAGGATTTCTGAAGAGTACTACCTGCCCCTCGTTCGCCTCGTACATGCACCAGGATAAGGACCAGTAGCTGTTGTGAACATTTGGCGTTTAATTTCTTTTTTTATAGTCTGTACTGACGTCAAGAAAGCTGTTTCGCTCAAACAAAACCTCTTGGTTACAAAATAACATAATGGAATGCTTCAATTCAAATTTATTCAAATTTTCTGAATCGCAGTAGGTTAGAAATCCTTGCGCAGCTGTGCGACTGTCAGCTTCTCCAGAAGGATTCTGATCAATGGATTTGGTCCGTGACAATTGCACCTAACACAACCTGATGTCTCTGTATCAGACGGGCCTACCAGGAACACTGTTCTAATAGATCATTCTACCTTCCTTTCTGGGGCACGCGGGAACGTAGTTGCTTCAGACATTATGTTATAAACCTCAAGGTCGCGTGTTCGAGTCCTGATGTGGTAATTTACCTAATCCTTCCAGCCGCACTATGGCCCTAGGTTCGACTCAGCCTCTAACAGAAACGAGTGCCAGGAATCTTCGTGGGAGGTAAAGGGCGGCCGGAGTGTAAGGCTGACAACCTTACCGCCATCCGTCAGCCGATTGTCTAGAAAACGTGGGAGCCTCGATGTCTCACAACCTTATGGCGTCCATGGCCTGTTACAGGGATATCTTTACCTTTACCTTCCTTTTTACGAAGTTAATTTTGTCTATGATAACAAAAAGTGAAGATTCAACTCCGCTAATACTAAATGCCGTCACAGGGCACCATCCTAAGCTCGTTGCATCCATTTCCTTTCTCATACATGTTGTCACGTATAAGGGTCAGAGTGACGAACAATTAATGGGTTCTGAATCAAGTAAATCGATTTATTGGATCTTCACTAGTCGTAATTACAATTTGCTATTACACTTTCAAGACTGTTGTATCTATGGCACGCCAACAATTATAACATTCTCAAGGTTACTGTATCTTACACATAAAGTAAACACTTCAACTGTTGAACTGCCTTGAACGCCGTCTTCCTCGCGAATCTTCTGTTCAGAAAGTCAAAGTCACATTGCAACTGACGGTCAGTCAGTCAGTAAGTGATGGGGCTCATGACAAGATATTTAATACTGGTTGACAGTTACGGTCTTGCTTTTGTGGTGCGCCCTCTCTGACGAGAGGACGGGTCTGTCTTTTGTATATGCTGCTGGCCCTCGTCATTATAGACTTCCTCGTGTCCGAATCCCTTGGGCCTCGTGACTGTATTGTGGGGTGCCAGGAATCCGGAATATATACTTCCATGGAAACGCAATAACAGCAGGCCATTTCCTAGGAATACCTTAAGCAAGAAACGAGTTTCCCCGGAGATGAACGGACAGCAGAGGGTTCGTTGCAAAACAGGGGCCGAAACCAAAGGCTCCTAGATGGTGCGCTACCTTCCGTCCGAGACCAGGTTATAAAAGTCCAGCTTCGAAGGGACCAGGCAGGCCGTTGACAGTTGGGTTCTAGAAGTTGCCGAGAGCAGTTCAGTTTGTACCCGACCTCAGAAGATTAGCCAGTCTTCAGGCAGCTCCGAGGGAACAGAAGACCTCACCGAGATTAGCGGTGCAACAAGTAACTACACGTATAACAGTTTTTGTTTTGCCAATTTTGCCAATTTACAACCTCCTTAACCGTAAAGGAAGTAACAAGTTAATGTGATACATCTTCTTATGTCTTGAAGGCGGTAACTGCCCATTTAATTCCTTAAGTCTTCTGGCCACTTTTTCTTCAATCTTCTTGCATTAGCGTGTGGGTTCGATAGTTCATCGATTAGCTGGTTCTCATGGCCTGTAATCCGGTTTTGGTATTTGCTAGCTTGTTCTTTGATCTCATCCGTTATGAAGGGTATGTTGAGGTGTTCGTGGATGGTTTAGTTTGATACGTCCCGTGGTGTACCTGTTACACCTCGTAAGGTTTTCGATTGAAACGTTTGTAGAATTTTGGTATTGGATGGTTTAGCGCACCCCCACAGCTCAATGCCGTAGGTCCAGATGGGTTTAATAATTGCTTTATATAATAGGACTTTATTTTCCAGAGACAGCTGCGAATGCTTTCCAATAAGCCAGTTCATCTGTCTTTCTTTTAACTTTAATTGTTGTCGTTTCATTTTTATGTGTGTTTGCCACGTTAGTATGTGATCTAAGTGAAGTCCTAGATATTTTACTTCGGATTTGGTTGGTATAATAGTATTGTTAATTGTTACTTGCGGGCAGCTAATTCGTCGATTGGTGAAAGTAATATGTCCTAATTTGTCATTATTAGTTTTTATGCGCCATTTTTGGAACCACCGCTGTAGAAGATGTATGTGTCTCTGTAAGTCTCCAGAGGCTATCAGAGGCTCCTGATTTGCTGAGAGTATCACTGTGTCAACTGCAAAAGTCGCCAAAACAGTGTTCTCTGTAGTTGGCAGGTCAGCGGTGTAGAGCAAATAGAGGAACGGGCCTAAGGCGCTTCCCTGCGGCACTCCGGATTTCATGTTATGCACATTGGATACATCGTTATTTATTCTAATTTGGAAGTGTCTTTCCGTTAAGCAAGAATATTGGACTCCGTAATCCTTTCTTGGTTTTGTAGAGGAGGCCTTTGGGCCAGACCATTTCGAAACCTTGTGGCGTATCTAAAAATGTTGCAGTACAAATCTTTTTGTCGTCCATAGCTTCCATGATATAATGCACTGTTCTGTGGTATTGTTGCACTGTTGCGTGCCCTTCCCGAAATCCAAATTGGTGATTAGGAATTATGGTTGACAATGGTACTGAAGCTTTAATTTTGTTTAGGAGTCTCTCAAACAGTTTGGATACTATAGGCAGAAGACTAATAGGTCTATATGATGTCTCTGTTTCTGGTTTCCCCGGTTTGGGGATCATAATTATTTGTGCAAAGTTCCACTGAATAGGGTAGTACCACAATCGGAGTATACTATTGAAGATGACTATTAGTAGGACCAGGGCCTTCCTAGTTAAGTGTTTCAGGATGTCACCTACAATTAGGTCATACCCTGGAGCTTTGTGGGAACTTGTATTATTTATCTCTTCTTTTACCTCTTTTGGTGAGAGATATTTTAGCGGAAGATTAGTTGACAAGGTGCGTCCAAGAAGGCGTTTATATCTAGCTCGACCTCAATATTATTCACAGGCAGCGGAGTAAACACTTTTGCTACACAATCTGCGAAGGCACAAGCCCTTTCTTTGTCTGTTCTGGCCCAGCTTCCGTCTATATTGGTGGGATTGCTGCTGTTGGTCTCTTGAATTTGTTTGTGGCCTTCCAGATGGAGCGATCATCAGGTGCTAGACGTGAGATATAATGTTGGAGAGAGGAATTACGGGATTTGTTTAATGCTGAGAGGAGCCTATGGGTGAGTCTGTTTAGATGAGTTTTGTCTTGTATATTTTGTGATTCTTGCCGCCTTCTGCGTGCTCGCCTTTTCCCCACCACCTTTTCTCTAATATGTAGCGGTACATTGTAATTCTGCTGTTGTTTAGTTACAGCAGGTGTTGCTTTCCAGGCCGCGTTTTGTATGAGGGTTGTCCAGTATTGGACTACTGCGTTGATGTCTGTTTGCTCTTTAAGTCTGAGAATTAGATTTATTTTGCTATTAATTATGGCTCCAAATTTACTCCAGTCTGTGTTTTGTACAGAGTTTGGGAGTTGTCTCCTTTAGTATGGCATGGGTATTCACGGTTACAATAATTGTACTATGATCTGAAACTATTTCTATTTCTTCCTTTTGTTGTTAGCCTTGACCCCCACACAGTGTGTTTGGCGTTCCAGTCGCCTGCAGCCATAAGCTGCGGGCCAAGGGAGCACAGATACTCTTCGTATTCCTCTGATGAGATACAGTGACTTCCCTTTGTGGAGAATAGATGGATGCTATCGTTACAGGACGATGAGCAAATTGTATTTTGACTATAGCGCTTTGATTTTGGCTGTAGTATGAAGTGTTTCAATGCTGTCCTGATGATGACTGCGGCCCCTGCATGGGCTTGGCTGTCCGGGTGATTTGCAAACTAAACTGTATAATATGGAATTTTTACATACGTGCGGTCTGTGGCGTGAGTTTCTGATATTAAAAGAATATATATTTTATTTCTGTTTAAGTACAAGTTCAGTTCTGGTATAGGTTAGTTATCCCTTTCGGATTCTCTTACCGCTCAGTGAGACTTCAAGCCTCTCGAGTTGGTCGTCACTTATACCTCGCCGTCACGTCCGCCCCTTTGTGGTCTGCACTTGCATCCGCCGCTTCCTTGTGTCTGTCTGGTTCAGGGTAGGGTGTGGGATTGCTCTGAATTTGGATTTGTATGGGCGCCAGTGGACTTGGGTGAAATCCACGAGTTTGGAACGGGGAAAACTAAGGTGGGGATTTGGATAGGCGGGCGTTTGGGGTTCCGACTGTTCAGACGGTAGGACGAGATTCTGTCTCACGGCGACTAATGGGCCTTGCTCACACAAGGAGAGAGAAAACACTAAAAAACTCGCACTTCACCAACACTGTTGCTCTTTATTGTAGATGTGCACTAGAATTATACACTACGAGGCCGTAGCACTTGGACTTTGTACACCGGACTCGGCCAACACCGATTTTACGTCCGGGAGGTTACTACTGTTACTCCCTTTGGCTACTCACTCCTGTTACTCACTCCGGTTATTCCCTTTGTAAAGACTTGTAATGACTGACTGCTCTTATTGCCTTGTAATGACTTGTAATGACTGACTGCTCTGGAGAGGCAGAAGTCCCGACGGTTCCGGGAACGCCTGGATTCCTCTCCTCTGAAATTTTGCTGATTGGCTGAACCTAAAATTTGGGTGTTTCTCTCATTTGCATTCAGCCAATCCCTATCCAGATCCATGTTAATTTGGGCCTAAGTACCACACGGTCCCTCTGACAGCTCTCAAATAAATGGAGGTACGCTAACGATCGCTCGGTACGCCCCTTCGAAAATTATTGCGACTCGTATCTGTGAAGTCTCAAATTTTCAAAGACTCGAACCGTCGAAGTTAAGCATTGAAATCCCCAGAAAACACAGCGGGATACTTCCTGCTCCGTTCTGGGTTTTCAAGTGACCTGCAGTTTGCTTGTCCCTCAGAAAGACCAGATGTTGTCCTTGGCGTCTGCTGGTGCTGGGGTCAATTCTGTATCATCTATTGTTAACAGTAGTACAGTTCGTTTACATGTAGTGCATTGTAATTAAAAATGTAAATCAACAACACTGCTGAGGTTCCAGCATGGTGCGGTTACAATTCCATGCTGATATTCTTAAAGCCGGGTCCAGACTTGTTGCGTATCCCTGTATCGTATCTCCGTTGCGTATCGTCCGATGCAACGCGACAAAATTTTGCGTCCAGACTTGTTGCGTATCTCCGTTGCGTATCAACCGATGCAACGCGATAAAATTTCTCCTTGGCAACGAAGAAATGAATCTCAGTCTCGAGACAGATTTCAGTCAGCAATGACTACACCCAACCTGACGGTAGCAGCGGCCGCGTACATCTATCTTCACTATGCTATAAAGGGAAGAAGAACAAAATCACGACGTTTGTGGATATCACCGATCTATGCCAGTAGGAAAGTATACACTGGGTCCAATCTTTTGGCGGACTTAAATTTTCAGTCAGTCAGTCAGTGGGATGTACAAAAATTTCACAAGGATGCATCCGTCAGATTTTGAGTTGTTGATAAATTTGATCGGGCCGAAAATTTTTAAAGAAGATACCGTGTTCAGAAAAGCAATTCCTGTTCAGCAAAGGTTGGCTTAACACTGCGATTTTTGGCAACTGGAGACTCATACGTCAATCTTCCATACACTTCAAACGCACACTGGTGATGACGTCACTCCAACTGTCTGGAGCTGATAAGCAAAGCGCGATGCAGCCGCCTACACGTCCAGACTGGCACCACTGCAACCCGAGTCGTCCCTTTGATGCGACGGGAAAAGACCGCCAAGCGAGCGAACAGCCCGTTGCGTATCATTTTCCAACGAAAGGATGATACGGGGTACCGTCCACACTGATACGATACGGGAATACGCAACAAGTCTGGACCTGGCTTTAGTGATGCAGGTCTTATTTTACTAGTTTATTGATGACAGCTGTGAGCATTGTTAGCATCATGCTGTTTGGGTGCAGTAGTTGTGTGAGAACATGTTTTTAAATTCTAGAAGGAAGGAGGAGTTGTTGTTGTCTGTGTCATAGTTGTTGCTATTTTTGTTGGAGCCTGTGACTTGTGCGTAGGTGGGCATATGTCTTGAGGTTGGTTCATATAGTGAGTTGTCTGGGCAGTGTAGTTTCTTGGAATGTGTTTATTCTTGGCATTTAGTAAACCTTTGTAGACTGTACATCCCTTGCAATTGGCATTACACACTGCACAAGTAGCTGGAGTATGACTTTGAGTGCCCGCAGTCCTGGCAGCGTGTACATTGAATTATGTCTCTCTTTTTCTTTGGTGGCTCTGCTTTTAGTTTGGTGTTGTATAGAAATTGGAGATCATAGNGCTGTGAGCATTGTTAGCATCATGCTGTTTGGGTTCAGTAGTTGTGAGAACATGTTTTTAAATTCTAGAAGGAAGGAGGAGGAGTTGTTGTCTGTGTCATAGTTGTTGCTATTTTTGTTGGAGCCTGTGACTTGTGCGTAGGTGGGCATATGTCTTGAGGTTGGTTCATATAGTGAGTTGTCTGGGCAGTGTAGTTTCTTGGAATGTGTTTATTCTTGGCATTTAGTAAACCTTTGTAGACTGTACATCCCTTGCAATTGGCATTACACACTGCACAAGTAGCTGGAGTATGACTTTGAGTGCCCGCAGTCCTGGCAGCGTGTACATTGAATTATGTCTCTCTTTTTCTTTGGTGGCTCTGCTTTTAGTTTGGTGTTGTATAGAAATTGGAGATTATAGATTTCTTTATTGTTATCGTTTGGCTCTAGGTCAACGAAGACCAGTGATAGTGGTTCCTTGGTTACTCTGTGTTTTACATTGATGATATTCCTGACCTTGTGACCTTTACTGCTTAGTTCCCCTGCTATTTCTTGACGTGAGACAGAAGGATGTATGTCTCTTATAACAATCCTGTATGCTCTTTCCTGTTTTAGTTGATAGGTATGAAAGATAATCTTTTTTCCACGGAGATGACTGATGAGCTTCCTATATGTTTCCGGTTTATCAGGGAAAATTATAACTGTATTGTTAGATACTGTTTTGCTATGGTACGTTTCTTTTGCAGTTACTAGAGCTAGGCTGTCAGTTATTGCTCTATAATTTGCGACCTCGTGGATATAAATTGGTGGCGGTTTGGGGTCTTTGGATTGCTGCTGACTTGTTTCAGGAATGGTGTGCTTTTATGGGTTTACTTCCGTTTCTGTATTCTCTTCAACATGAAGTTCTTGATATTGGTTACTTGTGTCCAGCCGGAAGTCTTTTGCATATGGAGTTTTATTATTAGCACGTTTGCGTTTTTTAACGACTTGCCACGGATTATCATTGTTATGTTCTGCTGGATTCGCTTCCAGTTCTTCGTCTCCACTTACTGGTACATATGCCGTGGGTGTGAGGAACTTACAAAGTTTTGTCCCACGAATGTTTGAGAATTGTTGCATATTGCGTTCTGGTTATTACAGTTATACGCTGCTGGTTGATTTGCCGGCAGTGGATTATTTAGTAGCACTGGAAACTGTTGATTATATGACGTGTACTGCATTTGTATACTTGTTGTCGATTGCTGTAGTTGGTGGAGGTGCATTTGCAAATTATGTTGCTATCCCATTTGGTAGTTTTGTATGTTTAGTTGAGAATGGCTCAGGTCATACGGACTGATTTGACCTGGGCCGTTTCCTTTTGGTAGCAGATTCATTTTGTTAGTAATTGTCCAGTCATCACTATTATTAGTCTTGATAACGCTACTGTATCAGTATTTTGTTGTTTATTGCAAATGAATACCGCACTTGATAAGATAGCCGATCCGCACCTGCTATCACTTCGATTGTTTACCCGATGTTCAAGGGTACGTTATCCGGACACGGACACTTGTACTGTTGGTTTCCTCTGCACTCCGCAAGCGCCCGATGAGAACTCAACTATAACAGCGCTGTAAGAAATGTCTGACGAAGTTATAAGTGGATGATAATTGTACTTGGAAGTGTAGAGCACATCGGCCAATAAACTTACTCGCTAAATCCGAGACCTGCGCGAATTTATTTCTCTTGTCACATAGGCAACACGCGACAATATTTTGCTGTCTAAGATTTTAGACTCCCTTTTCGTCGCCTCTAAGACTCGCAGGGTCACGGTGGAGATATTCGACCCCGCCTCCACACGGGTTAAATCCAAAGTCAAAGTCAGAGTTCAAAGTTACTTTACGACTGGCGGTTTACGGCCAATCAGTTCGTCTTGGCGTCAGGCCCCTTGAGGCCCACGACCAAAGATTTTTTCGAACTGAACTCTTGCGGTAATAGTCCTTATGTGACGTCCTCTCTGACGAGAAAATGGATTTGTCTCTTATGAATACGGTTGGTCTTTCGTCAAACCTTCATCTTCTTGTATAGGCTCGGCACGGTCTTACACGCAGAAAACACATCAATTATTCAGCAACGAATATCCTGTATTGTTGTCAGACGTGTCCACCCATGCACTGCCTAGCAATGGACATCCTTTATTTGCCTATTAGTTGCTGCAACGTGTTTACCGGTCTGTTACCAAGCAATGGATGTCCTTCTATTGTTGATGCGCGTTGGTTGGAACGTGTTTACCTATTCGTTTCTTAGAAACGGCCTAACCTGTCGCAATATTTATCTAACATTTATATTAATGTTATCCTCCTACTCGGACGTTCAGGCTTACTTTCTCAAACAGGTTTCGCCAGCAAAATTATGCACACATATTTTTCTCTTTACAACTGAGCTGCATGTCCACACAAACGTAAGCTTAATTTCACTAGTAAGAGTAATATGGAAGGTGACACGTAAACATCACGAGTTTTCAGTTATGTCTCTCTGTGCAATAAATCGTAATGATGCTGTGTCGGATTACGGCAACAGAATGCGCCAACAGAGATCTGAACGCCCTGGTTCCAGGTAGTATTCATCTGCCATGTCGTTCTGTCGTCATCTGTAATTTTAATTAAATATATTTATTTAGAAGAGCTTCTTGAAACGTTCTGTATCGGATGTTTCGATGTTATGACTGGATTCAAGTGCGTGAGGCCCCGGGTACCAAACATAAACTTCCTCCTTGCTTCATTGCGCTTAAGGTTCGGCCACACAGAGCGCTACGCCACGTACGCTACGTACGCTATGTTCCCTGTGTTACCTGCGTAGCGTAGCGCTCTGTGTGGCCGAAGCTTTAGACTGAGATTCTAGTTCATTTCCTCTTCGTAGATATGTTTAGTCATTGAATCTGCCTTTCCCACGACGATGACTATGAAGAGTTTTTCTGGGATATAATGTCGTGTAGTGTGGTATAAGTTCGCCGACGTTTAGGAGGAATATACTGCCTCCATTTTCAAGGTCGAAAAGTAAATCAAACAAGTAGCCAACAAGAAGACTTAAGCAAAAACTTACACTTCGACCCTGAAGATGGAGGCAATATATTCCTCCGAAGCGCCATGAATTTTTACTGAATTACACTAGTTACATCTCAGGAGATAATACGATTGGGTACACAAAGGAAACCGAACTATTTTTTTTGTGGGCAGAGCTTTTGTAGTACCGCGTTTTGCCGCTATGAGCGCATAGAGCTAACATTCCTGAGTCGATAAGCCGACTACCGTTGCTTCAGAAAGTAAGGACTAGTTTCGGCAGAGTTTATAGTGACAACTGTTTTGTGTGATCGTCGTTTTTGCAATGGCTGATTTTCGTGAACAGCGTGCGGCGGTGAAATTCTGCTTTTTGCTCGGGAAAAGTGGAACAGAAACTCTTGAAATGTTAAAAACGGCGTACAAGGACGATGCTATGGGGAAAACTCAAGTGTTTGAGTGGTTTTCCCGTTTCAAAAATGGTGAAATGTCAATTGATGACAAA
>NW_019744415.1:245677-248562 GCF_002891405.2 Cryptotermes secundus
AGTGGAGAGTACTTTGAAGGGGATTGAAGGTTTGTGCTTAAAATTTGAATAAATAAGTTTAAAAAAAGATAACTTCGGTTTCTTTTGGGTGCCCCCTCGTACATTTTATGTTTAGTAATATATAAAAAGGGTAAAACAGGTAAAGCTATCCCTGTAACAAGCCGTGGAGGTCCATAGCGTTCTGAGACGTCGAAGTTCCCACATCTTCTAGACACTTGGCTCACAGATAGCGGTGAGGTTGTCAGCCGTATGCGCTGGCCTCCCTTTACCCCCAGGAAGATTCCTGGTACTCATTTCTGTTAGAGGCTGAGTCGACTCCAAGGCCATACTGCGGCTGGAAGGATTAGGCCAAATGAAAAATCCAATTATATTATCGGGAATTGAACCCGCGACCTTCCAGTTTGTAGCATAGTGCTTCAACAAACTACTCTACCGCTTGCCCCATTACTACTCATTCTATCACTCATCAATGGCTCTACAGCCTCTTCTTAGGCCCTGACTTCTTCAGTTTCGTAATCTTCTTATATTTTGCAGAGGCGGTAGGACTTCATGGAGCAGTGGCCCCAGTACTACATATATAAACTTGTATTTACTTCTGCTGAAATGTATCTTGTAGACCTATAGGTAAAATCATTTATTCATAATTATTTATACCGTTTACAAACTGACGCAACTATCCAATGCAAGTACCTACGGCGGCAGGGAAAGTATTTCATCACTCCTGTGTTAAAAATCTTCATTCATTCACTACACATTACGGAGTTAAAATCATGTTCTCATCATAACAGCTTCATCGAGTAAAAACTGAGGAGCTTTAACACGAGAAACCGAAAGCAAATAGAAAGGAACGCTGGTGCTAACCCGTGTCTTGCTAGAATATAAAGGTCATCACTGTCCATCTGTCAGCGGCAGGCGAACCCATTGTATGGGTTCAGCAGTCCTGACTTCAAATACGACGATACAGGGGCTTTGCGTAATTTTACTTTGCTCAAGTCTCGAGTCGAGAGCGACAGCGCAGCAGTGACATCACGAACATGAATTCCGTTCGAACGACAGCCGTCCTTCATGCCTGTTTAAACCCTTGAGTGTGTGACCTTATGGAAGAATGTCTTGTGCGTTACGTGATACCTCCGATATGGCGATTTTGATCCACAATATGTATTAATAATTAAATCTACGAGTAATAGTTTTCTGATGTTGATGTAACATTCACATCTTCGCTGGCTCGAACACTGGGATAGTGGTTTCGAATCCCATTCAAGTCATGGATGTCTGCGTTCATTCTGTGTTTGTGTTGTCCTGTGTAGGTAACGGCCTTGCGAATGGCTGATCCCCCGTCCAAGGAGTCCTACCGACTCTCTAAGATTAAAAAAACTGATGTGAAACGAAGGGTTTCATAGATGCCAGATGCTCCAATTGGGAGCAACAGGAACAGAAAAAGAAGAAGAGCATATGACAATCTGTCTACATGTCATTAAATGATTACACGCTCTCAGATATTTGAGGTAGAGTTTACTATCATCCCTTCCAGATAAAATCCAAATTACTTGAAATCATGCCATAACCACTTCCTTCCAGAACCATTCTAATACGTCCGTTCATCCAATACTGCTTTGTATTCTGGATGTTCCCGGTTTGATTCTAGGTTCAGAGACCAGATTTTCATTTGATGCAGTTAAGGAGTCCAGTTGACATACCAAATTTCTTTGTTTGCTGGACTGAATCGATGATAATTACATGAAATGGAAGGAGAGAACCTAAGAGCTTACTAACGTCAAGGGCGGTCTGAGTTTCCTCCTGCTGTCCGACTTCGCAATGCTTGTACTCGTATAAGCCAACCTGTCTGCAGCATTTGTTCGAGCAAGTCAATTAGGCCTTAGTATACTGCTGTGTTACAGCCACAAGTTTCTCTCTGACTCCAAATAAACCGTCAGCAAAAAGGAAATTGTACCATATGCAGCTTGGAATTGACAAGTGTCAGTTCTAGATTGTGGTATTGTGTGTTTTGACAGCGTCATTCTTCAAGCGAATGCAAATGTTTGCGAAGCACATACTCGTACTGCAACCGGGTTTCCCCTGACGACAGCGCCACCCGGTTGCTCGGCAGCTGTGTGAACCAACTATCGCACTCCTTAAGCACACAAGCATCACAACGCACAGACAAGCAACATCAACTACCGACAGACAACACACGTCAACAACATCCCGAAGCAAAAAGAATGGGCCAAGCGGGAAAGAATTCTAGGGATTTTAAGAATTCTTACGAAACATAATTTTACAGAATTANCGTACTCGTATAAGACAACCGGTCTACATCATTTGTTCGAGCAAGTCAATTAGGCCTTAGTATACTGCTGTGTTACAGCCACAAGTTTCTCTCTGACTCCAAATAAACCGTCAGCAAAAAGGAAATTGTACCATATGCAGCTTGGAATTGACAAGTGTCAGTTCTAGATTGTGGTATTGTGTTTTTGACAGCGTCATTCTGCAAGCGAATGCAATTGTTTGCGAAGCGCATACTCGTACTGCAACCGGGTTTCCCCTGACGACAGCGCCAGCGGTTGCTCGGCAGCTGTGTGAACCAACTATCGGAATGTATACGTCACAAAACCTTACACGACTGTCACAACTGATTTAAGGAAGAGACTGTATTCAAGAAAATTATCGCCAGAATTCACTCGGTTTGTTTCAGATCCAAATCTGTGAACATTTTATTTATACGTTTAGTGAGGCCGTGCCATAGCTCAAGCGGTTAGTTGCTGGCTTCCCACCGCGGCGGCCCGTGTTTGATCCCGGGTCTGGTCAAGTGGGATTTGCGGTGGACAAAGTGGCGCTGGGGCGGGTTTTCTCCGAGTCCTTCGGTTTCCCCTGCCAAGCTTCATTCC
>NW_019744415.1:248740-250968 GCF_002891405.2 Cryptotermes secundus
GAAAATTTTCCTAATAAATTACAGTTCTGTTTAATCCGGAAGTGCGGAGAATATAACTCACCGGAAAGAGATGAAATATGCGCAAGTAATTTTAGTACGAATTCCTGAAGAAAAGAAACCACTTGAAAACTCTAGACGTAGATGCAATAATAATGTTCAATATAATATTAAAGAAACGCTGAGTAAAGACTAGAGTCTCCTGGCACAGAATAGGAATCAATGCTGTCCCTTCTGAAATATCGAATCCTATGCATAAGGGGAAATGCTTGACCAGATAGAAGACTATCAGATTCTCAAGAACGACCAGGTTCCTTGGATTTATTACTATCTAGAGGACGCTATTGTTAATGTGAATGTAAAAGGCTATGGCATGTGAATAATATACAGTATCATGATCACCTCTGGTCATTGTTAAGACTGCATGTGGGCCTGCTGGTTCCACGTCACCCTCGTTAGGTATACCGACTGCAACTCTTCTTCCAATGTTAATGTTGAACACCAAATTTACACCCCAGGTTCATACGAAATTTCTAATTTGGTGATGTTTGGTTAGTGTCAGTTCGAGAATCGGTCTGGGTTTTCTTTCTTTCAGCTTCTAGATCGCGTCTCACGTAACCTTTGCAGGACATGCAGAATATGAATATCTAATGATAAATCATATTTCTACTAGCCTATGCTGAAGTTAGGAATATGTATTTGGTAGCCCTATTGTTAAAATTCTTGAAGACTGACATCGACCAATAACAACGGGTTCTGGATTGGGTGACTGGATTTATTAACGACTTCTTTTACAGTCACTCTTAATCACAACCAATTATGGCGCTACCGCTAATCTACCCACTTCACCACCCTGGGACAAGCTAAGGCTTCTCAGTTCACTAGTCGTATCCTGGCAACGGATTTATAAGTATGACTGTAATTACAGCATATGTCAAGTCTTCTTTCGTAGGCTAACTCCGTTGTACTCCATTGTACTCGTTTATACGCCTTCAATTCTCATTCTAATTCTTCCACAACTTAACTGTTCTGTGCTCCTACAACTACTAGCTTCGTAACTAGACTTTCATATATCCACTTTGCACGGACCCCATGTAAAATACGGTCTTTAAAAATTTGTAGGGGTTTTTACCGCTCCGTTACCTACAAATGGACGTCCTATTGTTCCGCGGTACGCTTCTGCTGGAATGTGTTTAGCGACCCGTTGCCTAACAATGGGCATGGCGCGTAACAAATAGAAAACACTTCTTGCAATAGCTTTTCTATTGTTCCGTGCGCGTATTTCGGGCTTTGCCTAGAAATGGATCTACATGTCACAATACAACATATCAAGGCATTCTAATCTATGTGTAGAGTATACTGGTACCAACGTCACGAAAGTAAAAAACCGGTTTACGTTTAAGCTCAAAAAGGATATCACAGTTTAAGCTGTACGTTATATTAAGCAACTCAACATTCCACAGCGCCTCTGATCACGTTAGATCAGAAACACATTTGGCTAGTGTAACTGGTGTGGTGGCCGGTCACGGTAGCCGAGCGGTCTAAGGCATGCACTGTCTTCGCTCGCTCGGAAGCCGAGATCGTGGGTTCGAATCCCACTCAGGGCATGGATGTTTGTGTGCGTTTTTCTGTGTTTGTCTACGGGTAAAGGCCTTGCGACGAGCCGATCACTCGCCCAAGGAGTCCTACCGTATGTGTAAGATCTAGAAAACCCGAAGTGAACGTAGTTCATGGAGGTAGGCCTAGGCCCACTGGGGCTGTAGTGCCAAGGAAAACAAAAAAAGAAACTGGTGTGGTGACGAGGTTGCGGGGTGGATGACCGAGCTAGATTCGAGATGAGGAAAGATGAAACAAAAGATTTTTCTCCATTCCAAAGCGTCGAGGCTGGTTCTCAGGCCCACCAAGCTTCTTCTTTGAGCGCTACTGAGACCAATTTTCCCGGGAGTAAGACGACCGTGGTATAAAAGTAACTACTCACATCTATCTAGTGTCGAGGTCACGAGTGAGTGGAACTACACCTCCGCTCCCCCATACGTCTTCATGGCATCACATTGACATTTTCAACAGTTCTACTACGTGGCAATAAATAGGAAATAAAGTCAATTATGTTACTTGCAGGCCTATAACACCGATCACGAAAAGGACATTACAGATAGGACAGACATTGACAGCGGGACAGCATGACAAATTCGCTTAGTGGGGGGTGGAGGCCAACTGGGCGCACTCGGCAC
>NW_019744415.1:251067-262031 GCF_002891405.2 Cryptotermes secundus
AAACCCTGCCCCAGTGCCACTTTGTTCACCACAAATCCCACTTGACCAAACCCGGGCCTCCACGGTGGGAAGCCAGCGACTAACCGCTTGAGCTATGGCGTGGCCCAGCATAACAAAACTGATGTTACCGGATTTAACGTGACATAAAATTAGTAAAATTGTCGATTTTTCCCTTTATTTTTCTACGTACACTGCAATTCCTCTACACGTGATTTCAGATGGAAACATAAAATTCGAATACGAAGAATTACATTCCGAAATTTCTAAGGGTAAATTCACTTAGACTCTTGACTTTGATTTTTGAATACTCTAGGAAGATTAGCTAGAATGAACGTATAACATGCAAGCAGAAGCAGTGAAATGGGTATAAAACTTCAATCAGAAAACTGAAAGGAAATAACAGCCTAACAGACCTAGACGTAGATGGAAAATTAACATTACAATATAGTATGCCTCTCTTTAAAGACGAGGCGGATGTGAACTACATACTTTGGGTTAGGTTAAGGAAAACTGATAGCCTCTTGTGAAGTGGGTAATGAATTTTCTTATGTCATAAAAGATGAAGAAATTTTGAGTAGCCGATTTTTCAAGAAGGAATCTGCTCCATGTAGTTAGTTAGTTAGTTAGTTAGTTAGTTGGATTGAGGGATTTCTCAGATCTTTCAGGAAAAATAAACACCGTTTATTGATGTCACTGGTTCAGGAACGTAATTATTACTTAACTGCAATTTTCATATTTTTATGTGGATACAGGAAAATTATTACGTTAGACTTGAGAAATTGGTGATTAAAATTCCGGTGGTTTTGAACCCGGAAAATTAACAAGAAAGGCATTTATTTACTTTACTTTGGCAACTTGAATTAGGGTATCGCATTATAAGTATGGATAACTGGCTAGTTGTTGATTCTTATCAATAACAAACTCGACACGAATCGTATTAATGTTCAGAATTTCGATCAACACGTGACTTTCGAAGGACGAGTTCCTTCTGAGTAACATCTGAATATGCATTCCGTACCTCGGAGGAAACACTGCGTCTACAATCCAAGCAACGCTCGGTTCGTGCAATCTGGGGGAATAATCACAGTTTATTCTAATAACCATATAAAACAGGTAAAATAAAACTGCATCAGAAAAATTCTTAATTCTTAATCTTCTTCATGGTAACAGAAGTGGTACACATAGTAACCAGTATGCTTTAAAAGATTAATAATGTTCAGAATTTTTACATGCCGATCACAGTGACCGCGCGGTNAAGTATGCTTTAAAAGATTAATAATGTTATGCCCCAAAATTCGAGATAGTAGAAGAAGCCACGGCCCAAAAATGTTCNGGCTCAGACACTGGGATCGTGGGTTCGAATCCTACACGAGGCATATATGTCTGTGTGCGTTTATTCTGTGTTTGTGCTGTCCTGTGTGCAGGTAGCGGCCTTGCGACGGCCTGATCCCCTTTCCAAGGAGTCCTACCGATTGTGAAAAAAATCAGGAAACTGAAAAAGCGTCCTAGGTTCAACATAAGGGCTCTAGAACCATAGAATATAGACATATAGAATTTTTTAATATCATGGTTATGACATGGTACAATAAGGTGAAAGAACCGTTGTGTAATGTAAGGTTGAAAGTCTTCGTATTTTCTGCCGCGTATCGTTGCTGGATAAACGCATGATTGTGCAAAGAAAGTAAGTTTACACAGACAACTTGAGGAGGAGTATTGGCAATTTGCTGCTAGAATGCCTTCTCTCCTGCGAGTATATAACTTTGCGGTTTCATCGGCCTCTCTGGAAGAATAGAATGGCATATGACGGTCTCACAGCGATCAGTACTGCGGCTATTACAGTCCTCTTGGATATGACGTCGTCTAGAAAAGTAACGACATTTTTTAAAAATGCGCTTCTTCCATCTTCATGGTAAAATATGGAGGGTGCAGGGGGCAGGCTCTTCCGAAGCTTTGGCATTTATGAATAATACAGGCGGCGTCATATCCCACAGGTTCTTAATCGTAAGAATATGGTACCCGTATATTTATTTCCCATACTTTCTATCTCCAGTTTTAAAGGAAAAGAACGTTTCATGCTACAACATACTTTTCAATGAAGAAAGCAGTCTTCTGGGATTTGGCACCGTGTATATGTGGTGTTAACCGACGTTTCGGATGACCAGTTTGCTTTTACCGGTTCTCACGGTCTCTTCGCTTGCGGATTTCTGATATTTTTCCTTCTACCCTGAAGATGGAGGCGATACGTTCCTCCGAAACGTCGGTTAACACCACATATACACGGTGCCAAATCCCAGAAGACTGCTTTCTTCATAGTCACCGCCGTGAAAGCCTCAAATCTTACATACATTTCAATGTTTTGTTAAAGTATGAAGTTTTTGCGGCGACTGAAGTTGTTGAAATCTTCATCGGATATCAGCCGTTTGAACTGGTTAAAAATGACCACTTTTTAACCAACTTCCATGGTTGATAGCCCGAAAAGAGTTCATTCTATTAGTTTGATTGTTTAAACTGCAGTCTATTTCGGCCTTGCAATGGGAATTGGGTCAGCTTATTATCAGTAAGTCTTCACAGAGGTATTTTTATTATTCTATTTACTTAAGAAACGACAGACTCATTGTTAGTGTCCTGGCAGATGAACTGTCTAGAGATCCTTTGAAGGAAACGTGGTCTCTGACGTAGAGGGAGAAAGAGATTGAGACTGTTTGACAGGAGGTTGACGAGGAAAACATTTGGAGCGAAGAGAGATGTAATGAGAAGAGGTTGAAGAAAACTGAATAATGACGAACTTAATAACTTTTGCTCTTCGCCAAGTGTAATTCGAATAATCAAGCCAAGGAGGATAAGATGGGCAGGGCATGTAGCCCGAACGGGGACGAAGAGAAATGCATATAGGATATTGGTTGGAGAACTAGAAGGGAAGAGACCACGAGGAGGAGCAAGACGTACGTGGGTGGATAATATTAAAATGAATCTTAGAGAAATAGGGTGGGGTGTTGTGGACTGGACTGAGCTGCCTCAGGATAGGAACCAGTGAAGGGATCTTGGAAACACAGTAATGATAATTCGGGTTCCATAAAATGGGATATTCTTGAGTAGCCGCGCAACTGGCGCCTTATCAAGGAGGGTTCAGCTCCATGACGTTAGTTAGTTGGTTAGTTAGTTTAATAAGAAATATATGTGTATGGGTATATAGGACCTCTGAGCTAGGCCTGTACGAAATGATAAAGATCACGCTTTGTAAATGTACTTATTCTGTGAGAGGACTCTCTGGGCTCTAAGGTCCTCTCAGCTGCGAATATGAAGTTCACCGTGTTCTTGGATGTCACAATATATAGCTTGATAGAGAAGTACCGACATTTCGGACAAGCCTGTTGCCTCCATCTTCAGGGAAGTTTTACTATTCTACTCTGAAAATGAAGTTTTCTTCGAAATATTAGTATATACCTATGAAGTTGGACGGTGTAACATCCAAGAAAGCTGTGAACTTCAGATGCAATATTCTTCTCTGAACTTATTACATTTACCACCTGGGGGTGAATATTTGCTGCACAAATAGTACTTCATGTAATCACTGAAACATTGGGCGGGAAGTTGAAAGACTGGTAACGTAAGAAACTAATTGCTCCAAGCATTACAATGGACTTTTCTTTATGAAGGGAAAAGGACAGTTTAGAGAACTGAAGGCTTCCTATATACACGTGTCTGTCGAAGAAGGAAGAACATGCCACAGAGTACTTAGGGTGTGGCCTGTTGACCTTACTCTAGTCATTTGCAATAACAAGAGATCAAGCGAGGGAAATGTTTTGAGGCCATGCTTACTGCGTTTCTTGTCTTAAGTCCCATTCACACAAGACGCACCGGCACCGAAGGGAATGGAGCATCAGTGAACCGACAGCTTCCTCGAACTCACAACGACTTGCAAGCGTCCGACCCTCACAGGTAGTTGCACCTGCGGGTCTATAACCGACAGGAACCGACATGTCATTACTCCTCCTAATATTGCTGGCCGATGCCCGCCAGTGACGGTCCAAGCAGGCGATGTTTTATGCGACTATATTTGTTAAAATTCTTTCGAGAATATTTTATCTGCTCGAACGGCTTTTTTTAATTCGCTTAGTGGGGGGTGGAGCCCAACTGGGTCCACTCGACACGACAGCCACTGATTGGCCTGTTGTAGCCTGCCCCGGGTGATTATGATGATGGAGAATTTGGTGGAATGAAGATTGTCAGAGGAAACCGAAGTACTCGGAGAAAATCCGCCCCAGCGCCACTTTGTCCACCACAAATCCCACTTGACCAGACCAGGGATCGAACTCGGGCCTCCGAGGTGGGAAGCCAGCAACTAACCGCTTGAGCTATGGCGCGGTCTTGCTCGAAGGATTACAGCAGTATTAGATAAACGACACAGGCTAAACATTTTGAAGTTATAACAGTGGCAGGCCTGCTTCTTGAGAGGAGAAGAGTGAAAGGTGAAAAGAACTGTAACATGCCGTGGAAGTCCAAAGGACAGTGAGACGTCGAGGCTGCTATATTTTCTATATAATCGGCTCACAGATGACGGTAAGGTTATCAGCCTTACACGCCGGCCGCCCTTTACCCCCGCCCCCAGGAAGATTCCTGGTATTCATTTCTGTCAGAAGTTGAGTCGACTCCAGGGCCACAGTGCGGCTGGAAAGGTTAGATCAATTGAAAAGAAATCCAGTGACCTCATCGAGAATCGAACACGAGACATTCCGACTTGTAGCGTAGTGTCTCAACCAATTACGCTACTGTGTGCCCCCCCCCCCCGAGGAGAAGCGTGGAGTTTATTATGTTTACTATGCAGTCCTCAGAGTCAAATTTGTCGCTTTAGGACGCAACTTCAAAATGATTTTACTCCTATAGTAATGGTCTCCTATCATGCAGCAACAATGCTCCCTGCACGTTGTTCGTTGTCTGAAGTAGAGACTGTGTCTGTGAAGTTTCGGAGGCTGATTGTGTATCGGCCTTCAAGGAAGAACAAAAAGGAGGAGTGGGAACTTCCTATTTATTTGAGTCCTTTAAGGAACGATAGTTTTTCCACTGGGTTCGGCAATTTTAATTTACACCAAACGTTCTAATTTCTCCAGGTATTTACACGAAAGATGGCTGCTGGAAATTGGTCATCAGCCGCAGTTTTTGAACAAAGACAAAGGGAGAAAGCACGACTGAATTGCTTGGAAAGGTCGAAATCCTAAGTAGACCAGTTTTCTTTCTCAGTAAAAGTAGGACTAAGATACCATCATGTCGCACGTTGATGTGTCTTCACCCCGTAACAAATTGAAATTTTGTGTAACAAGAGATCTTTAAGAAGAACATAAAAGTGTATATAGATTTATAAAAGTAAAGATGTTCTGTGTTCAATTAAGCACCACGCTATGAAGGCGTGTGGGGAAGTGGAGGTATAATACTACGTCTTCTTAACCTCGACTAAGATGGGGTGGCCGGACAGGCTTCGAGTCATGATGACTGAACCTCCGGGGAAATAGGCCGCAGTCCCCATTGGACAGGAGGCTGGCTGGGTCCTAGTGACGACCTAACACTGCGAATTTATATTCCTTTGCATGATTATTGACTTACACCTTTATTTGCGCAGATCTGCAAGCACTTAATGAACTGTACTAAAGTTAATTTGCTTACATTTACTTACATTATTTTATTTTATTGTATTTTATTCCCGACAAGTGCATGATTTGCGAGTATTTCCTCTCCAAAGCGTCCAGACTGGCCCTGGGGCCCACGGAGTCTCCTATCCAATTGATACCGAGGGCAATTTCCCCGGGGTTAACTACTCACCTCCATCTAGTGCCGAGGTTAAAAATACGGAGTTATACCTCCACTCCCTCATAGTGCTTATTTAATTAAGCATGGGAACAACTTTACTTCACTTCATTTTCGAGTAATTCCTTTTTGATCTTATTTTTTTCTTCTAAATTTGTTTTTACTCCTCACTTTAATTCCTATTTAATTTTAAGTAAATATTTTCTTAGCCGGTCACGGTAGCCGAGCGGTCTAAGGCATGCACTGTCTTCGCTCGCTCGGAAGCCGAGATCGTGGGTTCCAATCCCACTCAGGGCATGGATGTTTGTGTGCGTTTTTCTGTGTTTGTCTACAGGTAGAGGCCTTGCGACGAGCTGATCACTCGCCCAAGGAGTCCTACCGAATGTGTAAGATCTAGTAAACCGAAGTGAAACGGAGAGTTTCATGTAGGTAGGCCTAGGTCCAAATGAGGGCTGTAGCGCCAAAGGGGGGAAAAATTATTTTCTTACATCCCTAGAATAACTTCCATTACTAAAATTTATTACTTTAAATATGCTAATTTCTCATTAATTCGGAAACAAATCTTGTATAATAATTATTCTCTCCAGGTTTTCATTTCAGTACAGTTTAGTGCAATATTGTCGCGTGTATCAGTAAGCGTCGACGAGGTTTGGGGCTGGATACTGGATTCAGTGAGCAGCTACGA
Organism: Cryptotermes secundus; assembly: GCF_002891405.2. Classification (NCBI taxonomy): domain Eukaryota; kingdom Metazoa; phylum Arthropoda; class Insecta; order Blattodea; family Kalotermitidae; genus Cryptotermes; species Cryptotermes secundus. The sequence continues at coordinate 257,552 of NW_019744415.1, forward strand.
AGCGTAACCGCGGGTGACTGCAACAGTCTCACATATCACTGCAACCACAGCACACAGCGCAATTCCTGCTGGCCTCGCCAGCTCTGCCATTCTCAGGTCCGGCTCCGCGGGACTCGTGACCACATTACACTGTCTAAAATTTGAGACTCCCTCAGCCTGGAGGGCCAGGGCCCCGTACTTAAATCCCCCAGGAACAGGGTGGCCCGGTTATACACCTAGGCACTAAGTTTCCTTTTCGTCGCCTCCTACGACTCGCAGGGTCACGGTGGAGGTATTCGACTCGGCCTCCACACGGGATAAACTGAACTGAACTGTCAAAGTCACATAGCGACTGATGGTCAGTCAGTCAGTCAGTCAGTCAGTCAGTCTTAACGTCGAGTCCAATTTGGGGCTCATGAACAGATATTTATTACTCTTTGACAGTTACGCTCTTACTTGAGGCGCCCTCTCTGACGGCAGGACGGGTCTGTCTTTGTTAGAGTCATTGTTTACGGTACTATGTAATTTGTCATAATGTAAAATATATTTTCATTTCACATGTTAAACACGTTAAAATAACATACAATATATACAGGGCTTCTGTCAGTCCAGGCTCTGTACAGCATATTTTGCCCTATTTCTAGTATCTCTCGCAACGACAGTACAGCGCCAAACCGTCCCGGTTATAACATCTAAGCACGGACCTAGTAGGAAACACCGTTTCCAACTGTTTCTCTATTGTTGCACATTATACATTGCCACGGGAATGTGCTTACCGTGTCGTTCCCTATCAGAGGCCGTCTACTTTTGCTTCTTAAAATCTGTTGCTTAGCAGCGAATGTTGTTTCGTTGATTGTTTCGGGGTCGCTGCCTAGAAACGGGTCTATGCGCCAAAATATGCACGTAATTCTCTCGTTGTCATACGGACATCTGTCTCTCTCTGCTTCCCATAATCGCACCATGTTCCTCCTCTCGTTCCTTCTGGAACAAATGCTCCATATGCTGAACAGTGCAACGGTTCTTCATCGTTAAGTTCCTTGGAGTCCCCCCCGAAACGCCATGATGCGAGCCGTTCCCTTCTTTCCAACTAACGTCCTTGACTTAAGTCAGGTCAGCTGACCTTGTCCCACCCCCTTTCTGGATGTATCCCGAGGTTTCGTGGCTATCTCATGTGAAGCTAGTTGCTCTCTCTTCCCATAGAGCTTTGCCTGAAACCATCGCTACGTTCAAATTCTGTTTCGGCAAGTTGAATTGATTGAGTTTGAAATTTGATTTCGGCAGGTAGCACCGGTCGAAGGGGGAAGAGTGCCCTCACGATTTGTTCATGGGTGGATCAGTCGTGAGGTAAATCTTTGAGTTTGTGTACCCAAAATACAAGTAAGTGGGTTACTGAAGTGGTGTACGCCGTAAGGCGCATTTTGGGTTGATTATAGACACCGTGTGGCGTAGTGTACTTTGGTTTTGTTAAAGGTTGCGATAAACAGTAGATCGCCCTTCAGGCGTGTTCAGTAGTATTTCTAGCTGTCTATCTTCCTTGTGTTACCAAGGCTTGATAGAGTACGTGTTGTACTGGAGAGTTTGCAATACGCCATGAGGCGTGGCCTACTTGAGTTGCTGTGCTGTTGGGCGCAGCGTAATTCTACATCAATCAGTTATCATATTGTGACATGTTGACCCTCCCACCCCTCAGCGGTAACGTAACGCTCGCGGTAATAGGCGAGTAATCACCCCGCAATGCGCAACGCGCGGTGACGTCACGAGCGGAGCCGAAGAGAGCCGAGCGGAGCCGAAGATAGCCGAGCCCCGTAACCTGGCAACTACGCAATGCTAATNATACGATTTTGCACTCCTCTGGGCTCTTATCAAGTTTATACAAGTACGAACTCTCGCTTTCTCCACACCCAGTCTGTGTTATGTAATAACATGATGTCCTCAAAGCCTTGTTTTAGTATACACTGTTGCAACCAACTTAACTGGGTGACTTGCAACAATCCTCATATCCCGGTCCACTGACCTTGTTGAAAACAATTATTGTATTTTTACAATTCGTAAGAGCAGCTTCGTTACTTTAAGTTCACACACTCATTACACTATTTAACGTCACTACTAGGGAATCAAACGTCAGCCCTATTATATTACCACCGAACACTGTGAGTACTTTCAGACCAAGTTCCCGCGAAACGTCATGCGATATAAATGTGTACATATCATTTAGTAAAGTATTCTGAAATTCACACTTTTACTATATCTGTTCAGACACCATTATGAAAATAATATTACTAATAATAAATAGCACGGTGATATCGTGAAATAATGCTGTAAACGGCAGAGCCCCGAAAAAAGTGCATCAACTGAGGAAATTTGTTGAAATAGAACACGACCAATTCCGCTAAAATCCTCCTCGGTTCAGTATCTAAAATCGTCTTCATATTCCATTCAAATATACATATTGTCACGTATACGGGGTTTGCGTGACTAATAATAGTGGGTTATGGATTTGGTGATTGGGTTTATTGGCGCTTCTTTACAATTACAGTTGATTATAAAAGCTCACACGTAGAACTCCTTCCGAATGTAGCATGGCGAATCTCTCTAATCTGTACTGCTCTCCAATTCACTAATTCTCTGCCTTTTATATCTGCCACTCGGCCGAGATGGAAGTTACTCTGTTCTTTTGCTTTATCACGGGACTGCCTTTGTTAACATTCGTTGCCCGCGGAAACAAATGTTTACTTAGCCGTTGCCAAGCAAGAATGACTTCCGCTTTTGTTATTATTCAGGCTATTAGGCAGTGGTTACCTAGCCGTTGCCTAGTTAATGGTCATATTCCGTCACAATATAATTTGCAGTTGATGCAGGAACCTTAAGCAACCCATGCAAAAGACATTATTACAGTGCAGGTTCGAGAATTCGTACTTGCATGTATCACTGTTGGGAGCGATTGTGCTTTAAGGCAGTGGCAACAATTTGGAATTAAGTAAGCTGCGTCTGCTCGCGTCTACCCACATTTTCAGTGCCCGTTAACGCCCCTGCTTCTTATTCTGGATGTACCGGCTTCAAATATCGACTCATAGATCAGCTATCCTGAGAGTTTTTAGTGGTTTCTTCTGCATATTTTGCAGGCAAATGCGGAAATAGCGCCTTAAATTAGTCCACGGCCTCTATCGTCCTTATCCTTTCCAATCCTTGGTCACTGATCACCGTACCACTCCACACTGTACAGTATACTCTGAGATATTATCAGAGTCGTTAAATATTCTATATAGAGTGACATGAGGGCTGAAGCCCGTAATGGTGAAACCAGAAGAGGACATTTGTAGGAAACGGCATGGTGAACACCTTTCCGTGGCAACGAATCACAAGCAACAATAGGGGAACTGTTGGGCCATTGCTAGGCAACACGATGTTTTCTTATCGGTAAGTTCGTGGGCACGGAAGCAGAGAAATACCACTGTTGAGAGCCGTTACCTAGCAAACGCACAGTGAAATCATTGAAGACTTCATGTGTGCTGCAGTTACAGTGATTTGTAGAATGTGCAAATTAGTGAGAGTGTGATAACTATTTACAGTTACGAGTTCCAAGTGTTCAATAAATCCAATTAAAAATCCATAAACCCCCCCTCAGTCACTAACACGTGACTCAAGCGCTTCCTTTTTAATCCTTTCCGGTTCTTACTCAATCACCCTACCATTCAACACTATACAGCATACTTTGAGCTAGTAGCAGTCATTAAATAGTCTCTATATACATACATATACTATATACTTCATGTGACTGTATCACTGTTTAATTATCTTCATGTACTGAAAAATCTCAGTATTGTTGTGACCATCTTGTGTAAGAACGCTATGTTTCTTAATGTTATATTTCAGTATCCTGTTGCACTGTATACATCTGACTTAAAAGTTTTGTGCCGCCTAGGTGCAACGTCGTTGAGTCTTCCTTTATTGGAAACTCTTTCACTACACGTTTCGGCCTAACTGGCCATCTTCAGTTGCACAGGTGTTGTGGACAAGGATACTGCCGCTCACTGTAATGCGGTTTCTTTCCTTCCTATTGCATTTGCCTCAGGTTATTTTTGGTCATGTGGGTTGCGTGTGGTTTTTGTTTTGTTTCGTCTGTTTGTTGTGGTTGCCTTGAGTGTTCTTGCTGGGGCGTGAGTTTTCTTGTCTGCTGGTTGGCCATCATAGTCAGATCAGCCAAAGCCAAAGCCACGTGCAAACCCACATAACCAAAAATAACCTGAGGCAAATGCAATAGGAAGGAAAGAAACCGCATTACAGTGAGCGGCAGTATCCTTGTCCACAACACCTGTGCAACTGAAGATGGCCAGTTAGGCCGAAACGTGTAGTGAAAGAGTTTCCAATAAAGGAAGACTCAACGACGTTGCACCTAGGCGGCACAAAACTTTTAAGTCAGATGTATACAGTGCAACAGGATACTGAAATATAACATTAAGAAACATAGCGTTCTTACACAAGATGGTCACAACAATACTGA
>NW_019744415.1:262276-273289 GCF_002891405.2 Cryptotermes secundus
TGCGTTTTTCTGTGTTTGTGTGCAGGTAGAGGCCTTGCGACGAGCTGATCACCCGCCCAAGGAGTCCTACCGTATGTGTAAGATCTAGAAAAACCGAAGTGAAGTTCATGGAGGTAGGCCTAGGCCCACTGGGGCCATAGTGCCAAGGAAAAAAAAAATACTGGTATCTTCATTATTGGCATCCTGTTCTGTGTGTCATAATTTGTAATGATAATTACATGTGTTATGATAATTATATTAACATTAATATGGATCCATATTAGGATATTTCAGATACACGAGATGTATTTAATGAAACTGCCTGAGGATGGTCCAAAATATGGACCAAAACCTGTAGCAGTTATTAAATAAAGCCAATGTAAACAACTGGATTGGTTTATTTTGAAATGTTGTGTTGACCGCCGGAGTATTACAAATCTAATACTCGTAGTCAGTCCGTCAGTTTTCAGGTAATTTCCCAGGATTTATGGTACACTATGGCTCAACATTCTGTATATAGGAGTCTGTCACTGTTCCACACCTTGAGTCAGACATACCTGTATCTAGTCCACATCCATATAACCTATTTCCGTAAGATCTAATTTAATATTTTCCTTCTCTGTACGGCTATATCTCCCATATTATTTCGCTTGGGATTTTCCGGACAATATTCTGTGTGAATTCCTCACAGCTTTCATGCGTGCTATATATCCCACCACTCTCTTCTCCATCGATCTGATCATCCTAATTTTCGATGAAGAGTATACATTTCTTACGACATAAGAATTTTACTGATATAAAGGTTCGCTTTAAAATGTCTTCTTGATCTGGCAGATGGTATCAAAGTTTTGGATGAATAGTTGTCTCTTTCAGGTATCTGTCCCGTAGGAGACGGAATGTATGAATCTCCTTATTACGCGATTCAAAACGAGTCATTTAAGCAGGGTAAAATTAAAAAGAAATAAAATCGACACAGCAAAAGACATTCTCGTGCTTTGTCATTGCTAGCTGGGATCCGTTCAGGCGTTTGCTTTGATCAGTGACTTAAAAATGGTTACATACTCGTATACGCACAGTAAAACACGTATTACCACTCAGTAACAATTTATTCCCATCGCTTCGCCTTAACAGATTCATAAAACGGTGGCCGTGGTTTCGAAATGAAGCATTTCAGGGCGCAAATTGCGTAAGGTTTTACGGCTCAGTGTTGCACCGGTCCAGCTCTGTGAAGAAACCTGCTAACTTCGTGTGTGTTTACACTTGGTAAAGGTATTGAACTGCAAACAATACTCTCCTTTATTTAAAAGCCCCGAAACCTACACATATACAGTAAAAGAAAGAAATCGCTTTCGACGTGTTTTGGACGTTATATACAGTATATATGGAAATACGAAATAAATACTTTCGGATAATTCATTTCATTTTTTGTTTTCAGAAACAATTTTCATAGCACTTATTGTCCAAACTACTGTAAATTAAATTACAAAAATATACCTATAGTCGTCATGTATAATACTGACATGGTTTCTTAGCACGAAGGAAGAACATAATCTCAAAGTGAAATGCTGAGGAAACATTCTGCCCTGAGTGATATGAACTATTTGAGGACCGGAAAATGTTATGTGAATATGAACTTCCGTGGTTCATGCTCTTTAAATCGTGGATGTTCTAATGAGCTGGACACATCTTTGGGATGTAAGAAACAAAAAGGGCATACTGAATTCTGGCGTGTAACCCCGTTGCTAGTCGGTCCAGTGACAGATCTGAAAGATGGACCTAATGCACTGCGCCTTACCCACATCGCCTATGTCGGCGTTGTGCCTAAAACTGAAATGGTTTGATGTCGAACTTTTGAGGTGCCGACATTTCACTTCCGGTTCTACGTGTAGTTAGTTAAACGATTGGTACGTCAGTCAGTTACGTAGGATTTGATGTCCTAACGACGGTGGGTGTCCCTGTGCTTAACTAATTAAGCATTACACCATGAATACGTATGGGGGAATGGATGTATAGAGCCATATTTTCTTGACCTCGGCACCAGTTGGAGGAGAGTGGTCAGCTTCACGCCCCGGCCGCTTTACTCCCGGTGAAAACCCTCGGTACCCATTGGATAGGAGGTTGAGTGGACCCCAGAGCCGATCTGGATGACACGGAGAAGTAAGAATTCTTGACCCCACCGGGACTCGAACTTCGACCCCTTGGTCGTCCAGCCCGTAGCCTGTCGCTATACCGACTGAGCTATCCCGGCTCTTGTATTTTGGTGTGAGAATGGTAAATTAATTCATTAAGTAAAAATATAATTCGAAAACGAATTTCTTTCACGTTTACGAGGAAGAGCAACAGTGCACTTCAGAAGTTCTAATAGCTGCTGGCCCTCGCCGGTATAGTCAGTCTTGGTTCCGTTGCACGCGGGACTATGACCATATTTTACCGTCTCACGACAAGAGTGCAACAATGACTAGGATGGATTATTGCGATGTGTTTTCTGTGAGGTAGGAACCAATGTATCATTAGTAATGTGTAACAAAGCTTTAAATTTTGCGCGCTATTCCATTCGCGTACGCATCAACAGTCACTGAAGTCAGCCATGTCTCGGCGCGTACCAGCACAAAGCTATCTCTGAGCAATCAACCATTTCTTGACGTGCACTTTCTTCTGTTTCACTTATGTAAATTGTATGTTACGGAAGAAAAATTTTCGTTGTTTGATACAGGACTAGGCTTAGATACAGGTAGGCAGTTTTGATATTGGATAGACGAAGACTTGGAGCCCCTCTCCATGGACTGCAACCTTGACGTGGTGAGGTTGCCTGCCTGTCTCTTTGCTTCAAGAACAGAGATGCCGGACTTATGACAGCCGAATCGAAACTGAAGGAGGAACATTTATTTTTTAATTGAAATTCTGTAGAACCGGCCACGGTAGCTAAGCGGTCTAAGGCATTTGGAAGCCGAAATCGTGGATTCGAATCCCACGTAAGGCATGGATGTTTCGTATGTGTATGTGTTTATTCTGTGTTTGTGTTGTTCTGTGTTTAGGTACAGGCCTTACGATGAACTGATCACTCGTCCAAGAAGTTCTACGGTCTGTAAAATGACGAAACTGGAAAAGCAACCTCGACACCATGCGGTATAAGGGAACGGATTAGGGAAAGTGAAGTAAATACATTTCTGTAGAGAGTTGACATTAAATTTCCGAGCAAGCACAGTAAAACGCTCTAGATTTTTCTTATATTCTGACGTTTCTGTCGGGTACTTCTTCATTTCTCTACCGCGTGCGGATGTCTAAATAAGTCGATGTCAGCTGGATACTGATACTTCGACTGATTCTTTAAAACACGATGGTTAATCTGTGAATGGCCTCTTTTGAGAAAAACAAATATATATTTTCGGCACAGTGTGAACTTTTGTGGACACAGGGAGCCCTATTTTTGCGAGCACAGTGCGTGTGTATAAATCAACCGCTTACGGGGTAAATAAACATTGTGAAAATTAGTCTTCTTCTACTTTCAATACAATAATTATTTTAAAATAATATGGATTCTCGCCTTAGACGACTGATAAAACGCCTATTTCTGACACTTCCGGCATGTGAAACATCTAGTTTGTGAAACAGGGTTTCAAAAAATTAACAAGTCTATATAACAACAATTGTATTTCAACTTGCTAAACCAGTCTAATATTCCTTTGTTGTTTTTATGGGTTATTTAAAGAGGCTTTCAGTATAGAGATTACGTTGCATAACGGGATGATAGGGGAATAATGAGTAGGAAGGAAGTTATCGTGGCCTATTAGAGGTACTATTCCGGAATTTTCTTGGAGGGACAGGGGAAGAACACGAGAGACCTCAATCAGAACAGCGGATGTCGCGGTCGAGATTTGAACCAAGTACCTCCCTAATCATAGTCTAGAGCCTTACCGCTAGACAAAGCTGCACCGCCCCTTGTGTTGTTACATAAGCAAATTACAGCAAATTTTCAGTTCTCTTTTTGTCGTATTCAGTTCAAAGTTTGTAATGCTTATACAAGTGTGGCGTGTCTCATGCATCCACGGTCGTTACGGCTTTGCGGCCGCTCACCACGGCCAACTCCATGAGAAACACATGACGTCATACAACCACGGTCTGCTGCCTGTTCTTCATGACGGCAGTACAGTACAGTGTTTCTATATAAATGCAGGATTTCCGCATTGAAATGTCAGGTAGCTATACGAGGCCGGTTTATTTTCAGAGCATTTTACGGGTGCGAATCTCAGGCGACGCTAGATATCTTGGTTGAGAACTCTCGTGGTATTCTTCAGTGCTTCCGTGTAGATGACAGGATAGTTACTTTTGGTAGGCCACGGTCGATTGATCGGTCGATTAAATTGTTGCTGGCTTCCGCCAGCAGAGTCAGTCCCGTCTTCAGTCTCCTCGAGACCCGTGGCCAAAATTCTTGTTCTCTCCTAGACATGTATGTGTTTTGAAATGGGACCTCCTCTTCGACGACGGAGGGGTCGCTCTTTCTACTTTCAGCACGAGTATATCCGTGCTGTCACGGCCTCCAGGTCACTGTGGGCTCTGTGCGCCCTTTGTCACTGCACCGCAGTTTCAGCACGAGTATATCCGCGCTGTCACGGCCTCCAGGTCACTATGGGCTCTGTGCGCCCTTAGTCACTGCACTGCAGTTTCAGCACGAGTATATCCCCGCTGTCACGGCCTCCAGGTCACTGTGGGCTCTGTGCGCCCTTTGTCACTGCACTGCAGTTTCAGCACGAGTATATCCGCGCTGTCACGGCCTCCAGGTCACTATGGGCTCTGTGCGCCCTTTGTCACTGCACTGCAGTTTCAGCACGAGTATATCCGCGCTGTCACGGCCTTCAGGTCACTGTGGGCTCTGTGCACCCTTTGCCACTGCACTGCAGTTTCAGCACGAGGATATCCGCGCTGTCACGGCCTCCAGGTCACTATGGGCTCTGTGCGCCCTTAGTCACTGCAATGCAGTTTCAGCACGAGTATATCCGCGCTGTCACGGCCTCCAAGTCACTGTGGGCTCTGTGCGCCCTTTGTCACAGCTCTATAGCAAGTAACTCTATACAAGACATGGAGAAGTTTCCTGTCAGAGCAGGCTTGTGCAGCAGGTTACGCCTTAACTTATTTAATTACTCTGAAACTGCAGTTAGTAAACTGAATGGTTGTAGAACTGACCGCCGCGAAGTTTAGGCCTCCTATACTTCCTATGCATGACTTCTCCTTGTCCAGTACCAGGTACATTTAATTTACATGGCGTAGGATTACTTCTGGCTGCGTCCTGCATAATTAGTTATTAGCCATACAGGTAAGGAATTTAAAAACCGCCTGTACTTCTTGGACTGGTGTACACCTGTCAAGATTGCCAATAGCGCGGAGTGCTCTGTTCTGCAGGCGCTGCAGTTTCCAGAGGAGAGCGACCCTTCGCTGATATTTATGTTCCAGCACTCACACCACGAACTCACTGCAGTGAGGCCGCGTTGCAGTTTGCAGAGGACACGACGTTAACGTTTCTCTGTCGTGTAAACACAGATATCATCCGCGAACAAAGCAAAATGAGTTCCACGTGCCGCCGGGCATTATATAGACTGTACAATACGGGGGCAAGGACGGAACTTTGAAGCACCCTTGCCGTTATTTTTTCCTTGGCGTAGAATAATTTGCTCCCAGTGAGAGAAGAAAAAACTGGCTTAGTAAGACTTGCCGAAAATACCAAGTCAAAGTCACAATGTGACTGACGGTCAGTCAGTCAGTCAGTCAGTCAGTCAGTCAGTCAGTCAGTAAGTCTTGGTGTCGAGTCCCATCTGGGTCTCATGACCAGATATTTATCACTGTTTAACAATTATGGGCTTGTTTTTGTGGGGCGCCCTCCCTGACAAGGGGACAGGTCTGTCTTTTGTATATGCTGCTGCCCCTTTCTAGCGCAGTCTTTCTCGGGTCCGAGTCCCATATTTTACTATCTCAAATTTGAGACTTCCCTTTTCGTCGCCTCCTATGACTCGCAGGGTCACGGTGGAGGTATTCGACCCCAAGTCCAAGTCCAAGTCCAAGTCACATTGCGACTGACAGTCAGTCAGTCTGTCTTGGTGTCGAGCCCCGACTGGGGCTAATGACCAGATTTTTTTTTTCTTATATGAAAGTTACTGTCCTGCTAATTTGGGACACCCTCTCTGGCGAGAGGTCAGGTCTGTCATTTGTCAGTCATAGTCCGTATTAGTATGTCCATTGTCAGTATTTACATATATTTACATTTTTAATCTTAATTACTATTTCTATGTACAATATATACAAGGCCTTTGTCAATCCAGGCTCGGTACAGCAGCTTATGCCCTATTTCTAGTATTATTCGCTACCACGGCAGTCTAGTGACTTGAACGGTCGTATGCCTGACCTCCGCCAAGTATACTTTCTATGTCCGTCTTCTCCTTGTCCAATATTGCAAACNCAACGATGTCGTTGATTGTTGCGTGCGTATTCGTTGTCGCGGAAACGTGTTTAACCAGCAATTGGCAATGTAAATATGTCACAATATGGTTTTTGTCCCTGTACAGCTGAAATGGCATAAACTCAACCAATTAACGGACTGATAGATATGTCACCAAAATAATCTCCGTCGGATTTATCTTCTTGGCAGGGGACTACACGTGGAGGTCTGGGCATAGAAACCTAAGTTTTATAATATATATTATTTTCCCGTCGGTATACACTTGCGCAACTTTGGTTCTCAAGTGCAGAACTGTCGTCAGCAAAACAGATTGTGGTGCTGAAGGTAATATCAACTCTGTATCTTCCATCAACTACGTATTATAAACTAGTTCTTTGACACAGTTAAGAAAAGTTCTTTTACGTAACATGCTCCGCGGCTATCAATTGAGCTGACGTACAAAGTAATTAATTTCTTAGCAACATTTCAAATCCGGAAGCTCATTCTGTCCCGAAGCAATTCTGTCATAGAAGTTTGCCACGTGTATGAAATACTGCGATATTTTTCAGATACATTTCAACATTTAGGGTATTCTGTGTTAAAACTCTCTTTCTGCGTACCGCTTTCATTATTCACGTTTAGCAGGTGCAGAGCCCCAAGAACAGAAACACTTTTCCCACTAAGTTTACGTTATACTGAGCCAAATTAAAAGGTAACCCCAAATCATTTCTCCACACGCATTCATGAACTTCATAAGTTCTGCCGTCTTTCATTTACTCCTTTATTCTTGCACCTACCTTAAGCCCAGACTGAGAAGATTATTAGCTGCCCTGAAGAAAGAAGAGGTAGTTTCCTCCGAAACATTGGTACACATCTACCAAACTACAAGGGATCTTATTCAACGAGAGAGAAATTGCGGTAGTACTGACTGTAAGAACCACAGATTTCACAATCTGAGCTAAAATCACAAATTTATCAGTTTCCTTCTTTGTCTAGAAGAGGGTGGTAAGAAATGTAAATTATCCTATACTGAGAGCCCAATTTCCTTCTTTTGAAAAAACAAAAGGTTTATGGGATCATCATACTTTCTGTGTTTTTTGTGTCTGTGAATCCCCCTCCCCTTAATTTTTGAATGGCTGAACCAATGTTTATGAAACGTGGTATGTATATCATTGCGCCTAAGGCCATCTCAACGGCGTACTTCGTAAAACCCTCCTATCAGTCTGTGTGTCTGTAAGAGTATCCCCCTAGCGTTGCTAGGCAACGGCTCGATAAAAACTTTACCGCAGGAACGAATACACACGCAACAATAGAAGAATTTTTGGACACGTCAGTAGAGTATCAAAAGAAATTAGGCGATTAGTTCCTCCCAGAATATCGGTTTCGGTGTCCGAGGCGGTAGAGCACTGGCAGTTCCCAACCCGAAGTCAGAGGGTTCAAATCTCGGCTCTTCCTTCATTCTTAAATTTAAATTTAACAAGAATTCTTAGAGAGGTTTCAGATAACGTAGGCCGTAAACCCAGGGCAGGCCAGGCCTACTCTCTTGGTCCCGTATGTGAGCTCCTAGTTGAAACCTAACAGTGCCCACGTGCGTTGAGGCGGTTGTCACAATGACCCTAACCGGCTAGAGCGATTTCGTGTGGCCAGGACTTTCGAAATTCTTACATTCCACTCTTACCAGTATTGCAACATCGGTAAATCAGAGACGTCTTGTAGGAGTAAGGTTAGGTGGGCTTCGGACAACTTACATATCGGAGTTTTGTACCATCGCCGGGTTATATCCCGGGTCCACGTTCTTCTACCTCATCCTTCGTCCCAAATGTTAGCGTCAGTATCGTCTCTCGGTTTCGGTGAGTAAACAGCAGTTGCCAGTATGGTGAGGTCTGTCATTAGATTTAACCCTTATTATTATTATTATTATTATTATTATTATTAATTAAATATTTATGTTTCATTTCTCACTTCTTGATACACTTAGTTTTATGTTAATGAAATTATTATTATTGTTTCTATTATCATTTATTTGTTTGTTTACTTTTCTTCATTATTGTGTTCTCCCAAGTACTTGACTGTAATTTGTCTATGACTTATAATGTGTTTGTCTATAATGGAATTACTTTCATCTACACTGTGCTCTGTCTGTAATTGGCCTTGCGGCTGACATGGCACATAAATAATAAAGAACTGAATAATAATAAAGTATTGAATTGAATTATTGGAGGGGGTGGGTTTCCACATGCACCGCGACTAATAGTCTATTGTACGTCCCCCTTTGATATTCTACCAGTCTCCATACCCTACCGGTACTGGTGCTTGCTATCAGCCCCGTTCAGCCAGCGAGGCTGGCCGCGGTACCCGATGCTTCCCCATCTACCGAAGGCATTGGAAACTACTTGGGCGAGAAACTTTTTTACCTAATTTAGCTCAGAGGTCTCCTAGAGACATGAGGATCTTTTACGTGCCGTAAATCTACGACACGGGACCCACGGCTTAAAGTCCCTCCCGGAGGACTTGTTCCCTGAAATTTTCCGCCCTTAAAAATTCCACGACCTCCGCCGGGTTTGAACCCGCGTACCTTGAGTCATGAAGTGGGAACGTCATTCAGAGGGTTCTGGACGTCTGTGGCCCCTCAGTCCTAAATACAACCCTTAAGAAATCCAAGAATTCTTTAAAAATAAATCAGATAAAGATAAACTAATATGAAAATCGACCAAATTAACCATGGAACCTAGAGTCCGACAGCTCTTCATCTGAATATTCAGATTCAGAAAAAGCATTAATGTGTGCAGATAAACATTCCTCTCCAATTAAAAGAAAACACAAACAGTCAGAACAACAGAGAGCTAGGACAGCCTCGCCAGTGATATGCCCCTCTGGCAGTCACAAATTTACAGTGGGTTCAGATGTACTCTGCTCCCAAGGTGGAACCGAAGTTGCGAGACAAGTTGTACAGGAACCTGCTTTATCTGCAAAAGCCTCTTCCGGACCACCTAGATGAGATTGCGGGGGATAATGACGTCACTATTATTACCGCCAAAAAGGGACAAATTAAACAAAAATAAAACCAACTATACCAGAAACCGCCATTAATACAGCTTTGTCATCCTCTCACACTCCTGAAAGTCGTATTTCTGGTAGCTCATAACACAACAATAACCAATTCCTTACCACGCTCAGACAGAAAATTCCGCCTGTCAACATCCACCATCAATTCCAAGGTAACATGACCATACTAAAGAAGGATTTTCACACCAAATTCCGGCCTATAGGCTTCACAACATATAGAATAAAATCTGGCATAGCATGTCAGACTTCAACCTATTAATATTACCTCAATTTGCACATATTCTTAAAAGGAAATAAAGTTCAGTTTAATCTCGTTAGGCCTAATTATTCCAAACCGTATAGGGTGGTTATCAAAGGCATTCCTCCTACCGCCTCTGCTAAAGCTATTCAGGATGAACTACTTGCACTTTGGTTGGAACTACTTCCGCAGGGAAGTATCCTTGGGCCTATGTTATACTCCATATATACGGCTGACTTGCCAGAAACCGGACAAACAATGCTTGCCACCTATGCCGACGACACAACAATACTAGCGTCTTATGAGAACCCTACTGAAGCATCCCGGATACTGCAAACGCACTAAGACCATTTCGAAGAATGGCTACAGCGGTGGAGAATTAGGCCAACGAAACCAAATCCGTGCATATCACCTTCGCTTTGAGACAGGGAACCTGCCTTCCGGTACTATTAAACGGAATATGCATACCAGAAGGGGAATCAGTCAAATACTTAGGCCTTCACCTGGACAGGCGGTTGTCCTGGCGCATACATATTCTCGTCAAAAGAAAACAACTGGATATTAAATTTGACCAGATGCATTGGCTAATTGGCAGAAAGTCAGAACTGTCTACCGAAAATAAACTCCTAGTATACAAGACAATACTGAAGCCTATTTGGACTTACGGCACACCATTATGGGGAACTGCAAGTACATCCAACATAGAACTGTTACAGAGGTTTCAAAACAAAGCACTTCGCGCTATAGTCAATCCACCGCGGTACGTCCCAAACAGACTGCTACATGCCGATCTAGGCATATCTACATTAAGGGAAGAAACTACAAACATCAGCCGTAAATACAAATACAAGATAACAGCACATCCAAATGAACTGGCACCCACACTATTAGGCCGGATTCACACATAGCGTGCTGTGCACCGACCGTGCACCGGCCGTGCGCAGACTGTGCTCTGCTGCCACCATTCACACATAGTGGACTGGTCGCCGACTGTGCTGTAGCTGGTTTTTATTTTGCATTCGTAGAGATGGATCAGAACGAAGAAGATGTGATTGCTGCATGCGGAGCATACCTTGTGTTGCAAGAAGAAAAGAACAGAAAGAAAAGAAAATATTGGGTTCATCAGTTATGGAGAGCAAGAGACGAAGAAGGAGAATTTCATACGATATATTCTCGCCTTAAGGATGATCAGGATAAATTCTTCACGTATTTTCGTATGAGCGTACGAAAATTTGAAAATCTGTTAAAAATACTGGGACCAGAATTGACAAAACAGAATTCTAAATGGAGGCAATCTGTTTCA
>NW_019744415.1:273453-277527 GCF_002891405.2 Cryptotermes secundus
GCCTAATTATTCCAAACCGTATAGGGTGGTTATCAAAGGCATTCCTCCTACCGCCTCTGCTAAAGCTATTCAGGATGAACTACTTGCACTTTGGTTGGAACTACTTCCGCAGGGAAGTATCCTTGGGCCTATGTTATACTCCATATATACGGCTGACTAGCCAGAAACCGGACAAACAATGCTTGCCACCTATGCCGACGACACAACAATACTAGCGTCTTATGAGAACCCTACTGAAGCATCCCGGATACTGCAAACGCACTTAGACCATTTCGAAGAATGGCTACAGCGCTGGAGAATTAAGGCCAACGAAACCAAATCCGTGCATATCACCTTCGCTTTGAGACAGGGAACCTGCCTTCCGGTACTATTAAACGGAATATGCATACCAGAAGGGGAATCAGTCAAATACTTAGGCCTTCACCTGGACAGGCGGTTGTCCTGGCGCATACATATTCTCGTCAAAAGAAAACAACTGGATATTAAATTTGACCAGATGCATTGGCTAATTGGCAGAAAGTCAGAACTGTCTACCGAAAATAAACTCCTAGTATACAAGACAATGCTGAAGCCTATTTGGACTTACGACGCACCATTATGGGGAACTGCAAGTACATCCAACATAGAACTGTTACAGAGATTTCAAAACAAAATACTTCGCGCTATAGGCAGTGCACCGCGGTACGTCCCAAACAGACTGCTACATGCCGATCTAGGCATATCTACATTAATGGAAGAAACTACAAACATCAGCCGTAAATACAAATACAAGATAACAGCACATCCAAATGAACGGGCAACCACATTATTAAACGACGCAGGCGAGCCCAGAAGACTCAAAATGCATAAGCCCACCGACCTAACGACGCGCTTCACATAAACGCAATACACACTGTAACAAAGTTACACTAGAAATAGATCCCCAGAGAATGCTCACAGGAGCATTACTCTCCCTGACATGTTCTCTTATTGGTATTTAAGCCTTAGATTGAGTATTCACAAGATGTCCTTCTAGTCCTTAATATGGACTGATTGCACAAATAAACGGAGATTTAAAAAAAATCTGTAGCTTGCGTTCCAACCTTTCAGTAATCAAGAGTTTTCAGCCTGTTGTAAGAAAGCCCGTCAGCAGTGAAACTGGCTTCCCTTCGCCCCCAGAGAACATACCTGCCTCACTCCCTCCCCTAGCGATGGGGATGAGTCAATCTGATTCTTCGTTTGCCCCTAAGTCTCGGCGTTCTGCCTCAGAACAAAGGAACACAATGCTACCTAGCAACAGGACACAGCAGGCCTGCTGGTGGAAAAGAGTTCAAATCCTTCCGACTAAAATTTATTGCAGTCGACCGAATTCCCTGATCCTATAGGACCAAGATCTCTGCAGTTCCAGCAGTCTACACACGCTAACATACACCAAAATGGCTATCAGCCTGGCAGAGACTAGGAAACTCACACTTCGTAGTTTGAGTCCGCAAGCGAACTATACCGACCGAGCGACCGCCGCTTGTCTGCGAAGTTAGTGCCAACTTTAGCGGATAGAGGGTGTCGCGTGGTCAGCCCAACGTATCTCCACGGCCGTTAATTTCGGGTTTATAGACCGGAAGGAAACTCACGCACCGAAAATTAAACTAGAGAATTTATTAACTGTGTTCATGCTTTAAACCCAAACTTCTCATTTCAGTATTTGCTGCAAACAACCTCAAAAAGTCAAAGTCAAAGTCACATTGCGACTGACAGTCATGTCAGTCTGTCTGCCTTTGTGTCGAGCCCCGGTTGGGGCTCATGAATAGATGTTTCTTCTTAAATGAAAGTTACTCTCCTGTCCATGTGGGGCACCCTCTCTGACGAGAGGTCGTGTCTGTAATTTGTCAGTCATAGTCTGTATCAATAAGTCCATTGTCAGTATTTACATATATTTACAATTTACTCTTAATTCCTATTTCTTTGTACAACATATACAAGGCCTCTGTCAGTCCAGGCTCAGTACAGCAGATTATGCCCTATTTCTGGTAGTATTCGCTACCACGGCAGTCTAGTCACTTGAACGGTCATATGCCTGACCGCCGCCAAGTTTAAGCCTCTTATACTTTGCGAACAACCTTAGTAACACTCCTGCAATTCATGCAGCACTCATATGACAGTCCCTCCCAATCATATTCAGTAACTTCCTTGCCAATCTCAGCGGTGTTCCACGTAATGGGTAAGCTCTTTACTCACACCTACATCTTATTCTGGAATGCTAAGGGAATGAAGCCAAAAAATACGAATTTATAGCTTACCTGGAAACAAATAATATGCCAATATTAGTAATTATTGAGACCCACTTACAACCCCACGAAATGTAAATGCCCAAACGACTCGTACATAACCTGCCGGTCTGACAGGTTAAATCAGCGGGTGGCCGAACGGCTGTTCTAATTATAATACGTCAAGATTTCAAGCACTCTGAAATTCTCCTTCCTCGCTTGCAGCAAATGGAAGCCACAGGCACAACTCAGTATTAATAAGGAATTCATAGTTCTAATTTCGGTCTACGACCTTCCAGGAAAAATTACAGAACGAGGTTTCAGACCACCTCGTTGGAGCTGGGCACAAAGTAACACTCACAGGTGATTTCAACGCCAAACGCGTAACATGGCGCCCTAGGCAGAATAATGTAGTTGGACACTTTCTTCTAAAATCACTATTACAAAAACAATTACATAATTTCCGCTCCGTCTCAACCTACGCATTTTCCATGTCATGTTCTGTAACAGAATCTCAAGTCGCTCAGTACGCGCCCTACGTACGGGGTCCCTCAGACGCTACGAAATTTACCGCAAAGCTAAGTGCAAACTTGGTCAAAATTACTTAGTAAACCATCTCAATACTCGGTGCTTAGAGGGGAACTACTCAAAGAGCGAGATTCATTTAGCGGTTAAGCACCTTACTGACACCCTCAGCAGAGCCACTCCTTGGGCCATGCTGCTGTAAAGGGGAACTTTCAAATCAATGTAAATTGCAACCTCTACTCGTGTTCTTATTCAAAAAAGAAATAGGCTTTGGACGTATTGACAAAGCCCATGACATTAGTCTTCAGCCTCTCATTAATTCTTTAAAGGAGCAAATAGATTCGGCAAATCAAAGAGCAATTGTCAACACCTGGCAGAAATTTTTTTTATAAGGACTGGACGCAAACAACATGAAAGACCTGGATGATAACTAAGAGCATAACAAACACTAATTCAAATATCCCACCCCTTACCATTAAAGGGAAAACTGTTCAAGATCTTAAATCTCCGAAAGTTCTTCACCGATTGCTTCGAAATTTTGACACAACGTTGCATTCGAACGCGCGCGTGTTTTTATATACATGTTATATAGATGTCACTCCTGTGACAGGTAAAAACATGCTTCTTTTGAAAACCGGAATTGGAATTTGGAATTCAGAAGAGTCACCCCCATGGAAACGCTAGAACAGACCGTTGCATAGGAAGTAACAATAGCGACACTGTATCGAAACTCCACGGTTACGACGAATACACGGAGCGTTCCCGCAGAGACAACGCAATAACAATGAGTCGCTGCGTAGGAATCGCGGAATCAACAAAGCAGCGTTTCCACGGTTATGATAAAGGCTCATTTGCATAGCAGCGGCCGAGGATATAAAATGGGGTTGAATTCATTCGCCCAGTCAGTCTTGGAATAGCTGCCGCTGAAGAAGGTTGGAACCTAGACGCCAAGAGATACAGAAGTATTGGCCGAGAGATTGTGTAACCAGTAACTCTAATACTGCAAGTGGCGATAATTGTAAAGTGTGCAAGTGAATTACAATAAAAATTCGCTATAATTAATACGGCGTAAAGTTATTTGTAGCGTGACATACCCAAACACGCTATATGCATTACTGACGCGTGCAACACGTCACATCCACATCAAATTCGTGCATTGTTTGCAATCATATTGACGGCCTGCTCTCCTTCATCTCCAACAGAGTTATGGGAGAAATATAAATCGCACATGGCTGAAGATATTTTCCGTCGAATACGCAAGGAAAATTCCAATATGAACATGGATTTCACAGCAGAAATCTGCAAC
>NW_019744415.1:278112-279991 GCF_002891405.2 Cryptotermes secundus
TGACCTCAGGACGAATTTCGTTGCCTCATAACTTCTGCAATTTCGTGACGTCAAAAGAAGAATTGGTTGAAAAAGTATTTCCCAATATTCAAACCAATTATAAGGATCACGATTGGCTGAGTGAACGAGCTATTCTTGCGGCCAAGAACAAAGACGTCTACGAACTTAACAATATCATTCAGTCTAACATTCACTGCGAGGCAGTCACATACAAGTCCGTCGACACTGTTGTGGAAGCAGATGAAGCGGTTAATTATCCAACAGAATTTTTGAATTCACTCGATCTGCCACAGCAACGCGTGGCCGGATACAGCTAGTTCAGGATAAATTTAACTCATTTGCGAACAACTTAGAACAAATTGTCACTCTAAATTCATACGTTGATTGTGCCTTTACAATTAGCACTCAACAAGTAGTGAGTGACTTCCTTAATTAGCCAAAGACAGACCGGATGAGGGCTCCAAATCACTCCGAAATTGCTTGGATTTTCCGCCACTTCAAACCACAAAAAGCAGCTGGGCCCGACGGGATACAAATGCTTATTGCCTAAATGTGTAATGGATCTCTTACGCTAAATTATTTTCTTACACAGTGGAAAGAGGATAAAATTATTATACTTCCGAAACCAGGTAAATGCCTCACATTTCCACTGAATTATAGGACAATAAGCCTATTGGATTCTTTAGGTGAAATGTACAGCGCATTACTCACGGTTTTAACAACCACAAAATTATAGTAAATTTATAAATATTGAACGAGCATTCGACAAAGATTGGGTCACAGGGCTAATTGCTAAATTTATTACGTCCAAAATCCAACCTGACCACGCTCCATACAGGTCGGAATGCCTCAGGGTAGCTTACTCGGACCCACACTTTTCAATATGGCATTCCGTCGGTTGAAAATGACTAACATAGTTTTATGTGTACGGCTGGGCACTGCTCTTTTCTCATTGTGAAGGTGTTAGTAGTTCATAAATCACTTTCCCGTTCCATACTGACATGTGTCTCCTCATATGAAGCTATGCTACCAGCACCTACATAAATAAATCACAGATAATTCAAAAGAAAGTCTTCAGAATAATAACAAAATTACCGAAGATAAAAATATGCGATAGCGTAGTTGGTTGAGGCACGAAGCTACAAGCCGGAAGGTCGCCGGTTCGAGTAACGATTAGGTGGATATAGCAATATACTTAATCCTTCCAGCAGCTCTATGGCCCTGGGGTCGACTTAACCTCTAACAGAAATGAGTACCAGGAATTTTCCGCGGGGGGTAATGGGGAGCCGGCGCCTAAGGCTGACAACCTCACCGCCATCTGTGAGCTGACTGTCTAGACATATGTGAGAGCCTCGACGTCTCACATCCCTATGGGCCTTCACGGCCTGCTAAAGGGATAGCTTTACCTCTTTATTTTGCCTAACCAATTGTAACCTTACAGGAACAGATGTGAATTTCACTAATAAGAAGATAAGAAATCAAGCCAGTAGGTTAGCAAGATCACTGTATCTAAAGGCAGCAACCAGCGAAAGCAGCCAGAGTCAAGAACTAGAAGACCAGGATCCTAACTGTGACAGATATTTGCGTCTCTAATCTCGGCTTGCAAGGTAATCCACTCGGTACGGCAATTCTAAGTAATACAGAAGGAAGCAAATAACTGAACTCTGTCATTACGTCATTCCTAGACCCCTCACCCGAACAAACACTGAAGGAACAGAAAATCTCTTTACAGGCAGCCAGAATTCTGGAAGATTCCCAGAACAACCAGTCCGTCGGCGGGCACATCGGGAAACGAGAAGCGGGGGTGAACCACGAACTGTTAACGTACAGTCCTCTGTTACTGGCTGAGCAACATACCTCATATAGTAGCCCCCCCCCC
>NW_019744415.1:289115-295508 GCF_002891405.2 Cryptotermes secundus
TTGCTCCACAATCACCCTCACCTATCATCTGGGGCTGGTACAATAGGCCAGAATTGGCCGCAGTGCAAGGGACTTGGTCCCATTCCACTAGCAAAAAAATAAGTCTGTAAAAGCAAATCCGTGAACTTGTTTTCAAATAAAGCTACAACCAGATAGGGACTAATGTTAGGGTTCGCGTATTTAATGCCGAAATTCCGCTAGAAGTTAGTTTGCATCGGGAAGGTTCTGCGACCTGCCGACTCGATCAAGTTTTCCGTGATTTTCCTCGACCGTAGAGCAGACGCTGAGATCCATGTTGCACTACATGCTTCACGTGCAGCCCTCCCAATGTTAGAATAAATTTCATTGTAATGCAGCCCTTCAAAAGTCATAAAAATTAATTCCGAACATCGTAGTCGGTATAGCGAATAGCTACGGGCTGGACGACCAAGAGGTCGGAGTTCGAGTCCCGGTAGGGTCAAGAATTTTCTCTTCCCCACGTCGTCTAGACCGGCTCTGGGGTCCACCCAGCCTCCTATCCAATGGGTCCTGCGGGCTGTTTCCCCGGGGATAAAGCAGCAGGAGCGTGAAACTGACCACTCATCTCCAGCTAGTTCCGAGGTCAAGAAAATATGGATCTACATATACATCCAATTCCCCATACGCCTTCATGGAGTAATGCTCAATTAGTTAAGCACAGGAACAAATTTACTTTATTTAATTTACATCAAAAGACAGGAAACAGAAGAAGGGGTGACCATGAAACAGCTGGAGGAGACCAACTCTGACAGAAGGCCGAAGAAGTTGTAAGGAGTTGAGGAGTTTAGCGGCGAACCGGGACAAATGGAAAGAGCTTATGCTCCCGATGGAACTACAGATTATTATTATTATTATTATTATTATTATCATCATCATCATCATCATCATCATTATTATTATTAACAAGACACAGCAACGTGAATACCCGAGAATAATGTTACACATATGTGAATTAATAAGGATGAATTAGTGATAAATGAAGAATACATTAACCAACATACCTTTCGAACTTGTACGGAATATGAGCTAAGGATCAGTAAGGGATGAAGAAGCCGGAATATTTCAGTCGGTATAGCGACGGGATTCGGATTGGATGGCAGGTGTTCGATTGCCGGCACTGCTATGAGATTTGTCTCTACTCCACAGAGCCAAGACGCACCGTGAGGCCTAACTAGCCTCCTATCCAATGGTTACCAGTGGGCTCTTTCCCCCTGCATGTGAAGCTGAGCACTCGATCTCCAGCTAGTGCCGAAACCAAGAATTGTGGAGCTATACTTCCACTCCGGTACGCGGTAGCGTAGTTGCTTGAAGAACTATGCTACAAAATGGAAGGTCACTGGTACGATTCCCGATGAGGTCGTTGGATTTTTCAATTGATCTTATGTTTCCAGCAACATTGTGGCCCTGGGACCGACTCAGCCTCTAACAGAAATGAGTACCAGGAATCTTCCTGAGGGTGAAGGACGGCTGAAGCGTAAGGCTCACAATCTCACCGCCATCTGTGAGCCGGTAGTCTACAAAATGTGGGAACCTCGACGTCTCACAACGCCATGGGCCTCTACGTCCTCCACACCTCATATAATTTCATGGCGTGGTGCTTAAGTAATTAAGCACAGGGACGACGTTACACTTTGCCTTTATGAAGAGAGGAGGTGTACAGACACTGCAAATCATACAAGTGGCCGTGGTTAAGAAGTGAGAACTAAGTGGCGCTGAAGACAGTTAACAAGACGAAAAGCACCTGCTAACAAGACGTAAATAATTACTTGAAACAAGTGAGTGTAGATGCTCGTAACAAGATGTAACCTTGGTTGGCATCACTGACAATGCTGCACGTTGTAAGGATGCGCTTGTAGTCCAGAGTCCCATGATAAGCATGTCATTCTTGTGGTAGGAAAATTATTTCTGCAATGTTTGATCATTTATTTTCACCTGTTACAATTTCAAATATTCAAAAACAAACCAAATTTCAGTAAAATTAAATAATTTGTTGAAAACGTTATTAGGGGGACACAATGTCGGCGAAACCTTCATATGTCCATCATGACAACATTCATAGTAAAAGAACGCCATTTTTGTGTTATAAATCAAAATTGAAGGACATCTCAAACAAAGCTCTAGGAAAATATCATACTTGTTATTCACCATACTGTGGTCTTCTGTTAAAATCATGACCTAGATCGCTGTATGTGTAAATAAATATATTCTTTTCAGTGTGTTAAGGACAGACATGAGAGATTTCCTGAAGAATACGTAGGCAGGCTCTAAGTCCTTCAAGTGGAGAACAGCAGCGCGATTGCGTGTGAGAGCGGGCAACTGCACAACTACGGGTTAGTACTCTCGTGGAAAGCGAGCTGAAACAAATTCAGTCTGCTTGTTGTCGTGTGACTTGGTAGTACTGCTTGGCAATGGCTCCGTCCCTCAACTTGTCCGACGACCAGCGGTTCGCCCTCATGAAGGTAGGTTCCTATAGCGTGCATTCCAACAAACGAAGATACCGACTTTTTGTTCTTTTAGTTATATTTAACCACGCTTTTTGAAATACATAAGATCGAAGTCGTTGGCTCAAGCGGTAAAGCTTTTCATTTGTATGCAGAAGGTGTGCGATTCGAATCTTGACCGAGACACCGACTACCGTGTCTGAAGTTTGGGGGAGTTCTTTTAGCCCTTCAAACAAATTCCGTGATTGCACCTTAAATAAGGCCAAGACGGCTTCCTCCTGGACTATTTCTAATTCATTGTTTATTACCGTCAAACTGCTCAAGACTGTATATTACTTGTTCACTGAATTGATCTACAAAAAATTAGTTGCACAGGCTAGAGCGTCGAGTGAGAAGACTCGTGAATTCTGAATTGGAAGGATTGTGGAAGGAAACGTCATGACGGTCATGACCCGTGTAAAGGAAGTGTACAGATCATGAAACATGTAGCAGAGCCAAACGAGGCACTGACCTTGATATAATTATATTGCGACGGTTTTAATAAAGAAATTGTAAACTGTACAGTTGTCAGGGCCGAGCTAATTCTGAAATTTACAAAAGTTCTTGATTAGAGTAACAGGCCTCAACGTTGATAACCATAACCAGGATCTTCAATAGAAGAAACAATGCAGCACTTTTTTAGGAACAGAACAAAACTCAATTTCAATCAGAAATGATACTTTGTTAACTGCCAGAAGTGACCATCGAAGTAGGAGTAAGGGTTTAGGTTGAGCAACTGAAACTCATGAAATATGTCTTAACAGAAAAGACTTTATGCTTAGCAAATTTTGTGTGGGTCATGTTTCCTGCACTAGAGAATAAGAGAGGAAACGTGTCTTTTCTTCAAATCAACAACAAGGGAGATTTAACATGCTACAAAATAGAGTGCATACAGTTCCAAATGCGTCCCTCACATTCGAAAAGGATTTGGGCCGTATGGGCGTCGTGCCTTTTAATTATTAAAAAAGAAATAAACCCTTATGTTTAGTAGCACGAATTATGTGTCAAGGTCCATTCTTTTGCTCCCTGGCAGGTGTTATAAAACAGTAATACGTCTCGAAAAATCATGTATTATTTTGATCAACTAACTTCCATAATGACCTTGTACCACATCGTATCAGCACGTATCACCATTACTGTGATCTTCGGAACTCACGGTTTTGTACATTTACACACTACGCAAATTAAGTTTTAAACCTTCAGAAGGGACAGCGACCATCTTGATTGAGGGTTTTCCCTAATTTCCTCAGTCTCTCCAGGCAAATACTAATTAAGCCACTGCATATTCATTCAAAATCCTTTATAATTAGCGATTCATTTGTCATTCGATGCTACTTAATGCAGATACTAACAGCGTCGTTATCTGATACAAAAAAAAACTGTGTCAGTAATTTAGTGTATTTTTAAATGCATCATTAACCAAGGTAATGTGATCTGTAACCACTGAACAGGTCCAGAATGGTCAAAACGTGTCTGCTAATGATTGAAATAATGATACGAGATGTGACACAAGCACACGCCTGTTATATCTGGCTTGTTATCTGGCTTGTTTAATGCTGTAAATTATGCTTATGTCTGCACATGTAATGAGTTACATCTCGAGAAGTTCTATATTCTGAGATGTGTCGCCGTGTGTTCTGATAGAAGCAACATGCATGATCAGCTTATCCTTAGACACTGAAGTTAGAGATACTATGTTCCTCTGAAACGTCGGTAAACTTCTGCAACTGTTTAGCTTACTCATCAACCTTGAAAATCGAATCATTACGTTCTTCTGAAACATCCCCAAAACAACACTTATCAGGAACAACGTTGTGAGCATGCCAAATCTTAGAAGAGACGCCGCTCGTTACCGTAGACGTTGAAGTGAAATACATGTTTTTACTGAAAACAAAACAAACTCCGTGGCCTGTAGTCCGCAAGCGAACTATACTGACAAAGCGACCGCCGCTTGTCGGCGAAGTTAGTGCCAACTTTTGCGCATAGAGGGTGTCAAGTGGTCAGTGCAACAGATCCCCACAGCCCTTAATTTCGGATTTCTAGACCGGATCCGCTATTTCCTTGAAATAGCTCCTCAGTTATCCTCACGAGGCTGAGTGGACCCCGTTCCAGACCCACTATTTCTCAGAAAATATGGTAGCGCCGGAAATCGAACGCGGAACCTCTGGATCTGTAGCCATGTACTCTGACTACTAAACCACAGAGGTGGTCGAAATGTTTGTACTAACTGGCAAATATGACTTGACCCTTATTGCAAGTTTTATTAGTGGGACACAATTAGAAAATGCGTTAAAATCCGACTGACGTTTATGCAACTTGAAAACCGTGACAGACATAAACGGAATACCAACTGCACTCCTCGTGCTAGGCATCATCTCAATAGCCACTAAGCCCTTATACAGCACAATTGTGGGTGTCAAATGAATATTCATTTTCCATTGTACATGTAGCCAAGTCAGGGGACGGGTGTAGCGACGGGCTACTGACTGGGCGGCTAGGGTTTAATTCCCGAAGAGAATTTCTTTACTCCACAGCGTTCAGACCGGCTCTGGGGCCCACCCAGCCTCCTATCCAGTGGGTACCAGGGGCCCTTTCTCCGATTATAAAGAAACCGAGGCGTTAAATTAACAACTCACTTCCCTCTAGTGTCCAGGTCAAGATTGCTGGAACTATATAGGATGTCCCAGGAGGGAAGGTCAGTGTTCTGGGAGGTCATAGTATCGGTCATTCTAAGCAAAATATTGTATACAAGTATGTACACATGTCCTATTACGAACGGTTCCCGAGATTTCACCTTGCAGATCCAAAACTGTTGGTAAGAAAGAGATATCACGTACTGTTTCTAATACCGGTATTTAATGTTCAAGTGAAAATTTGGTACAGTTTACCTAATGTAAATCGTTTTCGAAAATTCCACCGTCAACATCAATGCACTTTGCATCTCGTATGAAGACATGGCGTGTAGCTCGTCTATACAGTGTATGGTATTAGAATGACCGATACTATGACCTCCCAGAATATTGACCTTTCCTCCTGGGACATTCTGTATATCTACTGCCCCGTACTTCTTCAGAACGTGGTGCTTAATTAAGCACATGGACAGATTTATCTTTTTACCTTGTCGTTGCTGTCCCCATAGTGAGGATGCCTGCTTTACAAGTAAGAACGTATGCATCTCAGTAGCTGTCCCCTCTGCCATGGCCCCTGTCTTTACAAATAACAATTCGACATTATTTTCAGAAGAGTTTGATGTGAAGTTGCACAATCCCCAAAGCCGTCGACGTGTCAGATTTGTAGTGGATAGAGTGGCACTGGGGAAGGTCTCGTCCTTGTACTTCATTGTTCCCCTACCAATTATCATTCAAGGAAATCTCCATGCTCTCATCTGTCATCCGAGGCAGGTACAACAGGTTGCCGCAGTCTCGGCCGGTCTCAGGAATAATTCAATTCGATTCAATTTCAACACAGCACACAACACAGAAGCCAATTACAAAGCTAGCACGAACAGAGAAATACAAAAAAATAATTAAAAAAAATACAAAAACGATAGTCTATATTAATTACACAGTTAGCAGCAATAAGATACAGAAGCAAACATACACAGACAAAGCCACAATGTGAGCATTTGAGTTTCAAATAGAGCAGCATACAATACTACTACTACTACTACTACTACTACTAATAATAATAATAATAATAATAATAATAAGGAAATTAATAAAAATAATGATGATAATAATAATAGTTTAATTAGTTCAGTATATGATATGTTTCATCAACAGAGTTTTTGGTCCAAAGACGTCAATGTCCCTACAGACAACATTAGCAGCAGAAGCGCATCTAGCAGAGCGGCAATTTTTACAAACAGAACAGACATTGAACATAGGAAAGTCTC
>NW_019744415.1:295993-298979 GCF_002891405.2 Cryptotermes secundus
TAGGTAACCGCGTATCCAGTTTACATAACAACCAGAAAATCCAAGGGCACTCAGTTTGTGAAGAAGCAAGACGTGGGGAACGAGGCCGAAAGCAGAAGTTAGGTCAAAGTAAATGGCATCCACTTGACGTTGAGAGCCAACTGGGGGAATAATAAAATCGTTACTAGATTGGTGGTGGTGGATTTACTTTTTGTGAAACCATGCTGGCAGAGATTTAATTTCATCTTGAGGTCGTGCGAAACATGGTCATGGATAACATATTCAAATAATTTCGAAAAATTGTTAAGAATCGAAATAGGTCTGTAGTTGTTGACTGAGGCACTATTGCCTTTCTTAAAGATAGGAACAACTGCCGCTTGCTTCCATAATGCAGGAAAACACTGTTGAGAGAGTCTAAGACTGAAAATATGCTTCAGGACGGGTGCGAGTATCTCAGAACACCCCTTAATGACAAATAATAATAACAATAATAGGTTAAAAAGTTGTGGTTTATATTTCTTATTCAAGTCACATAGGTATCTGCTGTAATCACATTTCAGTAACTTCAGATGAAATATCAATTTATAATGAGTCGCATAGAACAGATTCGTTCCTACGAAGCTAATAATTTCACAACTGCTCAAGAAATGTTCAGCCGAAGTTCCTTATTATGAGCCAGAGGAATCAGTCAGCACCTTCTCATCCTATTTGTTAACATGTCCATGTTAATGTTACCACGTGTATGAGTGACTGTAGACGGGGTTTGGATCGGTGATTCTCAGTTCTGAGTCCCATGGGACTCATTGGCCATATTTTACTGTCTGACGGATCTGGGGGCCTGTACACGGACCAAAAAGAGTACACAGACACCAGCAGCTTTTCAATTGTTGCATGAGTATATCCGTTGAAAAGAAAACATGTTTACAGATCCGTTGCCTAGCAACGGCCTATTCTTTATGTTATTAAATCCTACCAATTTATGTCTTTTCCTAATTCTGGCTTTGAGACATCTTGTCACACTATGATATTCCCTTAAATATGGTCGCGTGTCTTACCCAACATGTGACACAATATTATAGAACAAGTGTCATGTCCTTAGAGTAAAACAGATTAAATTATAGATTTCTATAATTTAATCTCTACTGTTTATCAATTTATAATACATCAGCAACTTTGTTATATTAACAAGACAAACATAGCAGAACTCGATTAAGGGGGAATGGAAACTACCAAGCCGCACGGCTGTCGTACTAGCAGCGATTGAAGCTGAGAGGATGATTGAGAGAGAGTTGAGGGTTGGCATTTCAGTTGAGCTCTGTACGGGAGGCTGAGAAGAGATGACGTTATAGTTGGGTTGACAGTTCACAAGAGTTCTGCATGGGCGTCTGCGAGAAGACAACCTGAGCGCGAGAAGCTGAGGAATCTCCACTTTTAGAAGCCGTTGCCAAGAAACGGTTCTTTAAGACACAGCAGGCTCGAAAAGGCTTAGCTAGTGCTGTGGTGATTTGTAAAATGTGGAAATTAGCAATAGCGCTGTAATTACTTGTAGTTCCGAGTGGTGTGTACAAGTGATCAATAAATACATTCACCATCCCATACCCGTCTATAACTACATAAATCGTGACAGTACATATATAAACTGTTTATTCGTTTATGGTTCATTTAACGACACTTTCCAGTAACTAAAGATTACGTACCGTCATCTGGTACTATGATTGGTAAATGATGAACTGAAAGAAATGAAGAAGGAAGTGATCCTGACCAATTTGAGATACTAGCCTGGCATTTTCCTGGGTGGACTGAAGAAAGCTACAGTTCGCCTGAGGGAACAGCTGACCTTAACCAGTTAAATTTCCTGATTATGAAGTGGGATTCCCAGTTACAAAGCGGATGCCAAGCAAAACTACTTTTGCGGAGCTGAATCTTTGTGCAGTGCAAGGAGTGACGTAACGTTGTCATGGAAGATATCGACAAGCCATGATTACAGATATGATTTCGTCGTCCTTAGATAAGTTTTGCACAGCGCGTGAACAGCTGCTTGCGTTTCATAAATATGATCAGGAAGTCGGCTCCATTATTTCGAGACTGTTATATAGGAAAGTACACAGAATAAAGAATTGTCTCTAACGAACATGAATTTGTATCACACGGCATCCACAGGCTTCATACCGACCCTGGGGCCCACCTAGCCATTTCCCCGGGGCTTAAAGCAGCAAGGGCATTAAGCTGACCACTCACTTCTAGCTAGTGCCGAGGTCAAGAAAAGTGGAGCTATACCTCCATTCCCCAGTATATCTTCTTGGCGTAGTGTTAAACTAATCAAGCACAGGCACAACTTTAACATCGAAATGTAAACATTTGGTAAAATATAGCAGGCATGCACTGGCAAGGTAGTTGTACAAATGGACCACCAACGAAAAGACTCGGTATTTTCTTCAAATTTACAAGCAAAGTCGGAATAAAACTGTCTTCATAAATACATTAAAGGTAAAGTTGCCTGTACTTAACTACGTAAGCACTACGCCACGAAGGAGTATAGAGGAGTGGATGTATAGACCAATATTATATTGACCTCGGCACTAGTTACAGGTGAGTGGTCAGCTTCACGGTCCGGCTGCTTTAACCCCGGGGAAAGAACTCCCCCGTACCCATTCGATAGGAGGTTGGGTGGACCCCACAGCCGGTCTGAACGACATGGAGAGGTAAAAATAATATACCCCACCGGGACTCGAACTCCGACCCTTCGGTCGTCCAGCCCGTAGCCAGTCGCTATACTGACTGCTATAAACACAGTACCTAGCAATTGCAAAGTCCAGAGAATAAGAAGCGAAGAGGCCTACCTCGTTGCGTGATTACACTTACACACGTGAAGATAAAGTTAATCATCTCCTGTTTATCATAATTTGCTGCGTCCTGTCGAGTAAATCGCTAAAGATAAAATTTATTGTAGTCCTGTCGCTACAGCACTGTTTCCAGCAGGGGGAGTCCCCGTCTGTTCCGCAATGTT
>NW_019744415.1:299876-313108 GCF_002891405.2 Cryptotermes secundus
ATTATTATTTATTATTATTATTATTATTATTATTATTATTATTATTATATGCTCGTTTGTTTCGCAGAAAATGCCTGAATAACTAAGTATTCCTTTATACACTGATCTGCAAGTACGCATTAGTGTAAAAGTGACATGGGTGTGACAACGGTGTGCTCAGCACACCAGATGCTGGGACACACCGGTGGGCGTAGTCTTAGACGTTTGGTTCTAGTAGCAGTAGCAGTTTAAGTGAGAAGAGAAATGCTCGTTAGTCTCGGACTAGTTGCATTGTCAGGAGGCAAAAACAAAACATTGATGAGAGTGACTGCACGGTCTTGGACGTTGGAATTCTGGGTTTAAATTTCATTAAATGCATGGAAGATATGAAGAGTTAGTCTTCTGAGATATAACACTGACGTTTCTGAGGAACGTCTCACCTCCATCTTCAGGATCGAAGATAAGCCAAGCAAGACACCAGCATGAAGCAGGTGCAGGAACTGAGGATAAATATTCCATCGAAACGTCGGTTGACTTTAGACGGACTACAAGGCGTTACAAACCACAAGGTGGAGCTCTTCAGTCAGCACTGTTAGAACTTGTATGAACGGCTTTTCCGCCTTTTCTTTGTCCTCAGTAGGCATAGTCCCTTCAGTGGTTCAAGAGGCCCCACAACTGTTTCATAGGGCCTGCAAGAACTCATTAGAATTGCTCATAATCGCTCCGTTCTCCTGACCGTAAACTGCACGTTTCCGAGAGGCAGGTGAGGCGAGAACAGTCCAAGGACCAGTGCACAGATTAGCTGATAATGCTCGATGCGGCTCTGAAATTCTGCTGGGACTTAAGATAAGGAAGATAAAAAATCTCATTAGAGTTTGTTCGTTTGTTCAGTATCATTTCACAATAAATAATGGTTTTCGTTGCTGAGGTGACATCAGAATCGAAAGATAGACCTGAATGACTGTGTATGGCACGTCATGTAGCGGTGTTACCGAATGTTGAACATTTCTCTTTATTATAATTCACTCTTTCTATTGTCGTTTCCATGGAAAAAAAGCTGACTGCTTAATACTCAGAATTACTGGGGTTCTGGACTTTGTCCATTATTCGATATTCTAGAAACTAGAAAACACAACGTTTCGGAAACTGGATCTTTTTCCATCCTCAGATGGTAGGGGGAGACACCTGCTGTGGTTGGTTCCTTAGTCTGCTTTCTAGAATACCGGACGTAGAGAAAGTCCGAAACCCAGTAATTATGAGTATTATACACCATCGGCAATCTATTTGAATGTCTAATGTCCACATCACTGACAGCCCGCGCTGTACCTACCAGAGGGCAGAATTAAAAAAAAAACAATAAGAGCTACTAACACCAATAAC
This sequence comes from Cryptotermes secundus, assembly GCF_002891405.2. Classification (NCBI taxonomy): domain Eukaryota; kingdom Metazoa; phylum Arthropoda; class Insecta; order Blattodea; family Kalotermitidae; genus Cryptotermes; species Cryptotermes secundus. The sequence continues at coordinate 301,236 of NW_019744415.1, forward strand.
TTCCAGGTCGATGGTTCTTAAGAATCAGCTGCTAAAGATATGCCAGAATGTATCGACATTTCACATAATAATTAAGTTACATTAATTCCATACTGCATGCCGGGATAGCGCAGTGGGTACAGCGACTGGCTTCGGGCTGGACGGCCGAGGAGCCGGAGTGCAAGTCCCGAGAGGTACAAATATGTTCTGTTGTTTAAGTCTTCTAGACCGGTTCTGGGGCCTACCGAGCCTCCTATCCAACGGGTACCGTGAACTCTTTCCCCGGGGGTAAAGTGCCCGGGGTGTGAAGCTGACAACTCACCCTCAACTAGTTTTGAGGTCAAGAAAACCTGGATCTATACAGCCACTACCCCGTAGGCCTACATGTTGTAGTACTTAAGCAGTTAAGCACAGGGACAATTTTACCTTCTTACTAATTCCTTACTTCTCTTAAGCAATGTGTCAGATCTCGTGTGGAATAAATTGAAAAGTTGCACGAAATGTTTAGTAAGCACTTTTGATTCTTTTGCAGTATTCGCTGCCTCTTTCTTAAAGACGAGGAAAGAGTTGACTTGTAGGTAATTGAAGGATAATCTCGTGGGTCGCATAGGGGCAAAGACCCACCGCGTTATAACCCTACTCTACACAGATACCAGATGCGGATCAGCTGTTTTGATTCATTCTGCTCTTTTGAACAAAATTCGTTGTTTTAATCAAGGATCAAGACGTAATGCATCTCCTTGTGTCCGTGATCATGTTCTCGTCTGAATCAACACGCCCCCACCTCCAAAATTTCAGGGCTTCACAGTTAGATTTTGGAACTCTGTTATTAAGGGTCATTTTTGGGGGGATAAAACAAATTGTATTCGAGATAATTACTGAGAGAATGAAGTACCGGAAGCCGTGGAGCACAGCGACCACGAGACGCTGCTGCTGCTGATCTGTGTTTCGTTCCTTTGCACACCAAGACAGCTGTGCTTCATGCTGGCATTTGGATACTGTCACATGATTCGTAAGCTTCGGTGCACAGCAGCCCTCCATACGCTCATAACATTTCTGATATGACAGCAACAATAAATGACTTTGTACAATTTGTAATGCTTGAGGGCAACTGTCCACTGAATTATGAAACTTAACTTTATGGAGCTGAGCCCTTGAGAAGCCACTAGTCGCTGAAGAATGTTCCAATATTTTATGGAACTCAGAGCTTCATTACCGTGTTAACAAAAGACTGCTACTGGTCCCTATCTTGAGCCAGATGAATCCAGTCCTTACCACGCCATGTTATTTCTCTGAGATCCAATTTAATGTTATCGTCTCACCTACGTCTAGGTCTTCCTAGTTGCCTCTTTCCATCTGGCTTCCCCACAAAATCCCTGGTATGCATACCTCTTCTAGCCCATGAGAAAACTTCAAGAAATTCTCTTACTTTACTAAATGTTCCGTCTTCTTCTTCTTCTTCTTCTTCTTACCTTTCTCCGTGTTTGTGTCGTAGCTGGTTTTGAGCCTCAGTCGGCTCTACTGGAGAGACAAGCCAAATAATTAGAATTAGCACGTGGACTGTGCAAGGTATGTGCAGCACCAGTATACAAAAACGCAAGCATCGCGCCCTAAACAAGATTAGAGCACGCGATTCCAGCTCTCGAGAGACCCAATACCGCGAGCTCCCCGAACTGGCTGTTATGCAGATCGCTTGTTCCCTGTGTTAACTCATAGAGGTCTGCTACAGACACCGCGATCCACATGTGGAAGTAGCTCTCCAGAACTATGTAGACATTTATATACACATAGCCGTACATACGATTAATACATAGACGGAGTTTCAAAAGTCGATGAAAGAACACGTAATGCCTTGAAGACAAATTTACGCAGTCGAATAACAAGAACGAAACAAAGTTGAGTAGGAAAACTAATATAACGAATTTATTAGCTCGTGTCACGGAGTTGTGTTTACCAAATAGAAACACTAATAATAATGTGGCATGCAGCCAGAAAGCCGGAATGGTTTAGGAGGTCAGAGTTGATTTCCTAGGCAACGACCAGCGTTCCCGCTGCAACGCCTTGGAGTCAGAACGCTAGCAAACCTAAGCAACGAATTGTTCAAGGCAGTTGCATGACAACGGCTAGGAAAACTCGTAACAACCTAGCGAAGTTACCGCTTCAACGAGAACAACACTAGCTACCGGCGGATAGGACGCGTGAAATGGAACCCTTGAACAAGGTATGTTCTAGCCCGCCCGACGTTAGGGTATAAGAGAAGACCAGATCGAAATTGAGACCAGAGACTGTTAAGAAAGGCGACGAAATGGGAAGTCTCAAATCTGAGACGGTAAAATATGGTCGTGAGTCCTGAGGGACTCGGACCTGAGAAAGACTGCGCTGGCAGGGACCAGCAGCATATACAAAAGTCAGACCCGTCCTCTCCTCAGAGAGGGCACGCCACAAAAACAAGACCGTAACTGCCAAGCAGTAATAAATATCTGGTCATGAGCCCTAGATGCGGCTCGTCATCAATACTGACCGACCGACCGACCGACCGACCGACCGAACGGTCAGTCAGTCAGTCAGTCAGTCAGTCAGTCAGTCAGTCAGTCAGTCAGTCTCAATGTGACTTTGACTTGAGACCTGATTACAACGAGATACAAAGTGATACGAAAAGCTTAGGGGGTACGCGGTAGCGTAGTGGTTAAGGTACTATGCTACAAGCCGGAAGGTCGCGGGTTCAAGTCCCAATGAGGTCATTGGATTTTTTTCAATTGACCTAGGCCCTTGGGTTTACTCAGCCTCTAACAGAAATGAGTACCAGGAATTAAATAAATAATTTTCCTGGGGAGTAAAGCGCGGCCGGCGCGTAGGGCTGACAACCTTACCGCCATCTTTGAGCCGATTGTCAAGGTAATGTGGGACCCTTAACGTCTCCCAACCCTATGGGCCTTCACGGCCTGTTACAGGGAGAGCTTTACTTTACTTTACTNTTAGAGATCTCCGGTTAAATTATCCTGACGGGGGTTTATCGTGGTTTCCGTCAATCCAATACGCAAATTTTATGTAGTAAGTTATTAAAAGGAGGGGGGGAGAGAGAGAGAGAGACCATGACAAAGTTCTTGCCACACCCTTACCATCCCTCTAGTTCTAGTCACGTTACCGCTTACCACTTACCAACAATGAGTAACCTCAGCAGTGCTGAATTTATAACGGCATTCTACAAAGCAGGCCATGTTACGAAACGGTAGGTTTACATCACAGTCATATGAACTAGACGTAAAGCTGTCTCTGTGCTTAATTAAAAACAATAGCATATGGGGGAGTGGAGGTATAGTTCTATTATTCTTGACCTCAGTACTAAATGGAGGTGAGTGGCCAGCTTCACGCTCCTGCCATTTTACTCTGAGGAGAGAACCCCCACTACCCACTGGATAGGAGGCTGGACACAGTTAAAAGAAAAATGTGATTTGTATGAATAAGGAAAGATTTTTTAATGATATGAAATTTATACGAACGTCGATCAACATCGGGCACCTGCATAAATTCATGCGATTCTAATTCCCTTGCACTGAGAGTTAGGATTAGATTTCGTGTGGCGAAGATTCGTGATTCTTGCGAGGAAGCCTTTCGAAAGAATGAATAGCGGTCATGCAGCAGAACTAGCGGTTCTTTGCGACAAATAATGGGGCCATTCATTCAGTTCGCGCCTGAGAACCGTGCTAGATTCTGCCGGACAACAAATAAACGATTCGGTACGGAGAAGACCACAGCAATAAAAGCTACCAGTATATTTAACTGTGTTCATATTAACTGCGCCAGGAACATCAAAAACCAATACCAAGAACTCCAAACTGACGAGATTACAGGAATGGCAGACGACAACCCAACAACTTCTGAATCAAGCAAGATTCTAACCAAAGAACCCAAACCACCACCAATTTACATACATGGCGTAACAAACTACAGAGCAATGGTCAACAATCTGGCAATAGTTGTTTCAAAGGAGAACTACCATACTAAAACGACAACCAACAACACAGTAATAGTCTATCCCCACAAACCTGAAACATATAGACGACTAATTAGCCACCTCCGGGAAAACAAAATAATCTACCACACATACCAACTAAAACAAGAACGGGCATATAGAGTCGTCATACGGGATATACACCCCACCGTCTCGCCGCAGGAAATAGCAGACGAACTAAATGCCAAAGGGCACCAAGTTCGGAACATCGTTAATGTAAGGCACAGAGTAACCAAAGAACCACTGCCTCTGTTCTTTGTTGACCTAGAGCCAAAAGTAAACAACAAAGAAATATACGATCTTCAATTCATATACAACACCAAAATAAGAGTCGAACCACCAAGAAACCGGAGGGAAATAGTGCAATGTACCCGCTGCCAGGAGTACGGGCATTCCAAATCCTACTGCAATAAACCGTACTACTGCGTGAAATGCGGCCAACAACACGATTCGAAAACATGCACAAAAACGCACGACACCCCAGCTACTTGTGCGCTGTGCCAAGGCAATCATCCCGCCAACTACAAGGGATGCACAGTATACAAAGAACTAATTAATGCTCGAAATAAACGCACTCCAAGACAAAATATTCCACAGACAAACCTTCTGGAAAACAACTCGCACACAATCCTATCCCAAGGCATGAATATGCACAACAGCAAGCCAANAAGAATCACAGGCGCACCATGGTACGTAACAAACAGAACTATCCACAACGACCTCAACATACCCTTCATCACGGAAGAGATCAGAAAGCATGCCACCAGACACCGTACTCGGATAACAGGACACGAGAACCCGCTAATCGTTGAATTAACGAAACCGCACCCAGCAGCAAGACGACTGAGGACAACCTGGCCAGAAGACCTATATAACTAAAAGGTACTGCCACTGGGCAGCTGCCGCCTTCACGACATAAGCACCCATCACATTTGCTTATTACTTGCAGTGTCAAGTAGATTGTAAATTGACATTAATGAGGAAAAAAAAAAAAAGGAAAGAAAGGGGAACAACTCATTGTCTGTTCTCGGCTTATGCGCTTTATATTTGGTTTTTATGAATGAATCTCGATTGTAGCGCCGTGTTATATGTACTGAAGACGGACCCAGATGGTTTTATATCCAAGAATCAAACAGAAGGCTTTCTTACCGATAATATTTAAACATCTATAAATGAATAAATAATCTATAAACAGAGCTATAACTCTAGTCCCTCGTGCGTTTTTGTGGAGCAGGGGGACAACTTTACATTTACCACTGTTATGAAAGGTTTTTGTAAGTCAATGCTCTGACTAAGCAGACACTGCTGTTACTTGACGTCAAGTCTCATAGTCTTAATGAGACATGAGTGGGCAACAACTAAAATGCTTAATCATGGAAGAGCAATTGTATACCTTATGTTGTATCTCTTCCTGTTTATTCTGAATGGCGTAGTGGACAGTATGAGTCAAAATTGCTGTTACTTTCCTATTTACTTAACAATCGGTTCATTACTACAGAACTCTTCTGTTTAAGAGAGATTTCTAAGTCATACATCCTAGCCGCGTTTCGACGAAGTAAAGAATTCTGATTAGAAGTACACGAGAAATGTGATCACTTGTATCTCCCCACACATCAGCTACATATTAAACGTTCCAACGCCACAGGCCAGAGTTTGAACATGTGGCCGACATAAGTAAGGAAACTCATATACGTACATCTGAAGTGCAAATGACTGACTATAGTTTAACATTGTCATAACATGCATGAACTTCAGTTTCCGCCCAAAATGTTTTCAATTTGTAAACAGTTTTTCAAACTAATCTCGATAATGCGACAGGCTCTGGATCTCATAGGGTAAACAGTAACGCCACAAAACAGCCATTAAAAAAATTAACAATTGGTCCATTAATCAAGAAATGTCATGGCTTTTATAGAACCAAAGCATTTATTTCGTGTTCAGAAGAGCCCTATAATGGGCAATGAATCTTACGCTGAGCTACACGAATCCAGTTCATATTCTTACATGGCCTGTCCGACTTATACATACACACATATACACATACATACATACATACATACATACATACATACATACATAGTGTGACATGAGGCCTGAAAGCCGGAATAATCCATCGCCAGACAACGGCTCGCTAACACTTTTCCGCAAAAATAATTCGGAATGACCATCTGATAGGCAACGGCTTGGTAAACACCACCTAATTGCCGGAATAGTGGAGCCAGACACGGAATTATCCGTTTGGTAGGCAAAGGTTTATGCATGTTTCCGAGACAACGCATTTATGAAGAGCAGTAGTGGAACTCCAGAAGGCGGTGATCTCTGTTCGGTTCTCTGGCAGTTAAAAGGGAGTTCTTCGTCACTTCAAAGAATAGATTCTTCAGAGAGCAGGAGTCGTAATTCATTCAGGAGTTCAGTGTATGAGCTGTTATAATTGAGTGTAACTGTAAATGAGCGCCAATACACCCTATCATCAGTACATACATACGCACGCACGTACATGCATACATATATACATACGTGCGTACAGGGGAAAACTCGGTACCATGGATAAAAATGGATCAATGATGAAAAAATACTTGGAACCGGGGCAGATCTCAAACGTTCTTTTCTCGCCGGTTGAATGATTAACATATTTCGTCATAAAACGAGTTCTTTTTCCGTGGGTGGGACCCCTTGCATCCTCGGCAGTTCACAGTGGCTGTCACTACAGTTTGCTTGACATATAAGCCGGCACAGCTGAAATGCCGCGCTGTGATACTCCAGAAGCTGATACAAGGAGGGAGCATACCTGTACCACTAACCATCTGAAGCCGCAAGTCCATCAAAACGTTACATTGAAAAAAGTCTCTTCATATACTGTATCTGCTATGGAAACGTGGGTGCATCATCGTCAATTTATGACGTAGACACTAACGGCATCATTATACAGTTATTAGATTCTGTTTTCAACGTACTTATTATATCCATACGCCAGTGAAAAATTCAAACATGTTTGCACAGGGCTTTTCTTCCCTAAGTTCGCCTACACAGGGTATGACGTAGGTACACGGACTTCAGCTCACAGCAAACACAGCATCTCTCCGAAGAAAAACAGATCAGTTCATGCTCTGCATGGAAACATCTTTTCATTCTGCGGGGTTACCGTGCGTACAGTAACCCATTGTTTGTTGAGTGTACACGCGGACCACTTTGGGCGCCACCGAGTGCCGGCAGTCGCCTTTGCGTGGGCTGCTGCTGGTGTGTATGATCAGATCAGACACGCGGAATTCTGATGCGAGGTGAGATTGGTGCAGACTATTTGCGTGAACGTGTTGAGGTGGAGTAACTGCTGTACGAGGTACTTCACTGTGTCAACACTCAGTGACTCCACCGAGAGGCACGCGCCAAATAAATCGGCCGCGAAAGCAGAACACGAAAATTTATTTTTGTGTTGATGTTATAAAATGCATTGAACATACAACGCGAACAACACTTCTTCATTGCTTTCTGTCCAACTGTAAAACCTTGACTGCTTTGAGGAAACATAGGCTGCTTATGAAATAGAGCTCTCGGTCTGTATATGACCTTTCTCTCAGACTAATGGTCTGAGCTCAAGCGGTTAGTCGCTGGCTTCCCACCGCGGCGGCCCGGGTTCGATCCCGCATCTGGTCAAGTGGGATTTGTGGTGGACAAAGAAGCGCTGGGACAGGTTTTCTCCGAGTACTTCGGTGTCCCTTGCCAATCTTCATTCCACCAATTGCTCCACAATCACCCTCACCTATCATCTGGGGCTGATACAATAGGTAAGAAGTGGCCGCAGTACAATGGACTTAGTCCCACCCCACTAGCAATAAAAAAAAATAGTAGTGTATAATTTCGAAGCACCCAACAGCTAACGGTATAAATCCAATAATTATTTTATATTATACGGGAAATACAGGGAGAAAAATATTTTAGTTATTTTTCTTTTCCTCCCCAATTTACGATTTTTATGTTCCTAGTGAAAGAATTTTGACAGAGAATTACTGAAAGTTGTTCTTAATACGAGGGCGGATCGAGAATTTACTTTAATGCGTTTATTTTTCTTAATACAAGGCCTTCAACCATCGAGGGAACCTGGGAACAGCGCACCGCGGACACAACATTTCTCAGGGATTGCTGCTGTAACTGCCGATAGCAGAACGAGTCATTGGCGCTGAGAAATGCACGCCGTCGGGTGGTCTGATCTTGTCACTGCAGTAAGTAGAGTTAATAGTCAGTCTTTGTTAGAGGTGTCGATAGGCGGTCGACGTTTATACTGAAATGAAGTTCACTACTGAACAGAATGTCTTATTGTCGTAACTTCTGCAAGGAAGAGACTTAAGAAAATATATCCGTAAGTTTCGTCGTAAATATCCTGACGCGCCAGTTCCCACAAAGTCAAATGTATCCAAGCTTGTGAAAGAGTGGCGTGTTGTTTCATTCTGCAGAGCTTCAGAGCTGCGAGGATTATTCTTGTAGACTTTTCCTTCAGGTTCCCCCAAAGATAAAAATTGCAGAAACTGAGATCTGGGAGGCCACAGTCACCTGCTGGTTATTCTGTCATCAAACACTTCCCGTATTGCGATCATGGTTACAGTGGCCATATGTGCTCTATCGTTGTCTTGCTGAAAATACCCATATTGTATTTCTTCAGCAGTCAGCTGTTGAACGGATTCAGTATATCATTAACATAGCGGTCAGAGTTCACGGTTCACACCACACCCCCACCTTTTCACTACGTAATGGCACTTGCTGTAGAGTGTGAGGATCTTCATCGCTCCACATTCTTACATTTTGTGCATTGACATGACCACTAACGTGACACCACGCTTCATCAGTCATGGACAGAAGCTGTGGAACCATGATTCCATCGTGCACAGTTTACAGCAGCCAGTGGCAAAAACGAATTATTGCTACATAGTCGGTTGTTTCAGCTCATGCACAACTGTTGTTTTATACAGGCGAAATTTGATTAATTTTGTGACTGTGAAAGAAAATCATAGCGAAACACCGGTTTCCTGTGCTAAACGTCTTAACGATTTTAGAGGACTGATCTATAGTCGTGCCCCAATATCTCGAACATTTTCCTCAGTCAGCACAATTCTCTTCGATTGCATCTTTATGTCACACACTGAACCTGTGGCCCGCCACTTTTTCACAAGCTTGGATACACACGTCTTTGTGGGAACTGGCGAGTCAGGATATTTACGATGAAACTTACTGATACATTTTCTGTAAGATTTTTCTTTGAAAAAAATTCGACAATGAACACACGCTGTTCAGTAATGAACTTCATTTCAGTATAAACGTCGACAGCCTATCGACATCTCTAACAAAGACTGACTCTCAATGCGACTTACTGCGGTGACAAGATCATACCGCCTGACGGCGCGCGTTAAGCAGCGCCAATGACTCATTCTGCTGTCGGCAGTTACAGCATCACTCTGGGAGAAAGGTTCTTCCCACTGTGTGTTGTTGCCAGGTTTCCACGACCGTTGAACGCATTGTATAACGATATTGTGAAAGTGTTCCAGGTGTAACACAAAATGCCACTATTTCAGCTATAGGCCTGTGTTTGATCTCCATGGTTGTCAAATAATTACTAACTAAACTAACTCCGTGGAGCAGAGTCCTTTTTTAGGAGCCGCCCAGATACTCAAGAAGTTTCTGACATTTATGAAACTCGAATGTTCATTCCCCCCAAAGGTATCTCCACCTTGTCGTGGTGGTGGGGCTTGCGTGACTCTGTGATCTGGGGAGCTATGCCGGCGGTAGTTTAACTACCAGTAGGATCACTCATGTTGGAAATGTCAAAGGGGTAGAGTCCAGACTAAGAGACATACCCTGGTCCTGCAGGTTGGGGGTTGGGTATGAGGCTAACAACCTCATCTTGTAAAAAGAATTTTGTTCAGAAACCCAACAGCCAGCCTCGGGTCATCATGCGTGGATCCATTCCTATTGTAGCACGCATTGGTTATGGAGACTGGTTGTAGAGGAGACCAAGACTCACCAAGGGCTGTAGCGCCGAGTGGGAGGTAGTCGAATGTTCATTTCCGCGTTCACAAGAGCCCTCCACTGATCCTTATTCTGAGGCACGTACCGTCACATCCCAATTCTAATTAAGTAAATTAAACAGAATGCACATAAAATGAATACTTGAGCATGTCAGTAACCACCGTACATTGCAGAACATTAGCGTGAACTGAAAGCAGGACATAGGTTTCGATTTGGACTGCAAGAGCCTCCAGCTGAATAGCGTCTCTACATATCGTCAGCAACTACAAGAAACTGGGTTCTACTGTTTAAACCCGGAAGCAGTTTGATTCTCATCTGTCGTGAAATGTTATCGTCCTGACGTAAATGAAAATGAAAAAACAGTTAAAGAGAACGACCATGCAAATGCAGTATACAAGCACTGCAATATTACATCTCTTTCTGGCATTTCGTGACTGGTCGAGAGGCTGCAGACTTCCTCTTGAAGCCGAGCCAAGTCCCCCACCCTCTATCATCCTTAAGTTGTTTCGATTGGATTCTCTCTGGTGTGAAGTGACGTTCGTACAACGAAATGGTTGAGATTTTAACCCTGCAAAGGCCAGTGGTTAATATATGTACCACATGCTTTAACACATTGAAACTAAATCCTGCCCACACAGTGTGTGCATTTAATATGGTTCTGACAATAAACAGCGATTGTTTCCTTATACAGTATTAACCAATTAGTCTTGTAGTGGAGACATAACGATTTTCCTGTGAAGTTCGAACTGAACTTTTATGTATTATATAGAAGAAGAATATTATTGAAGCCAAGGCCTTCATATCATTTATTAGAATCTACTCCATATTCAAAATTGAGAGTTTAAGCGCCAAAATTAAAGTAACTTTCTTTAAGGCACTAATCAGATCAGTAAGGAGTTATACTTGCCCCGCCTGGGAATTAGTGGCAACGCCTACAGAACAAGGCTCTGCGCACCACTGGAAATTGTACAAGGTGCACACCGGTGCGCGATTTGCACACGACTTTCAGCCTTCCGTATGTACACGATTATACGTAGAGAAATTGTGCAGGCAACAAGCAGAAGTCGTACAAAATCATGAGAATGAACATGTTCGCCGCATAGGACAAGGCGGAGACAGATATAGAAAATATAAGACGTTTTAACTTGGCGGTGGTCAAGCTTAATACCGTTCAAGTGACTAAGGTAAGATAGACATGATCCGCTTTGCAAAGCCTGTACTGACATAGGAGTTGTATATAGTGCAAAAGGAAGAATTTTCAATAACACGCTATATGTGCGATACGTACACTTGACAAAAAGTCAAGCATATTCATAAGAGGCACACCCGTCTTCTCGTCAGAGAGGATGTTACATAAGGACTAAGACCATAATGATTCAGTTAAAAAAATCTCTGGTTGTGATTCTCAAGGGGCTTGACGCCGAGACGAACTGATTGGCGGTAAACGGCCGGTCGTAAAGTAACCCTGACTTTGACTTTGACTTTGTTAATGTAAACCTACTGCACAAGCCTGCATTGACAGAAATCCTCTGTATCTATTGTATAGATGTTACTTAGTACAAGGGGCGCACAGGTTCCATAGTGGCCCGGATATTGCGGTGCAACAAACGTAGCGTCTACACAGAAAGGCAGACCCCTCCCATCGCTGAACAGTAGTCCCCACTTCCAAAATACGTACATATCTAGGTAAAAGTAAAGTTGTCCCTACGCACTACGCCATGAAGAAGTGTGGGGGAGAGGATGTATAGAGCAGTGTTCCGCGGCACACCGGTGTGCCGTCACAAGGTGAAAGGTGTGACGCGAAATTTCACCTATTGTAAGAAATTAATTGTCCAATTTTATTGTTTTTATTTTATCCCAGTTACCG
>NW_019744415.1:314610-332545 GCF_002891405.2 Cryptotermes secundus
TGAGGGGAATAACATTTTGGTGTGCCGTGTTGAGTCATGGATGCTTCATGGTGTGCTGCGAGTAGAAAAAGGTTGCGGAACGCTGGTATAGATCCACACTCGGCACTAGTTGGAGGTGAGTGATCAGTTTCACACCCCGGCCGCTTTACCCCCGGGGAAAGAGCTCCCGGTAAATATTGCATAGGAGTTTGTGTGGACCCCAGAGCCGGTCTGGACAATATGGAGCCTACCGGGGCTCGAACTCCGGCCTCTCGGTCGTCCAGCCAGTAGTCAGTCGTTATACCGACTGCGCTATCCCGGCTCCTCACGTCCAGCCAGTAGTCAGTCGTTATACCGAGTGCGCTATCCCGGCTCCTCACGTCCAGCCAGTAGTCAGTCGCTATACCGAGTGCGCTATCCCGGCTCCTCACGTCCAGCCAGTAGTCAGTCGCTATACCGAGTGCGCTATCCCGGCTCCCTTTATACCGTATGAGTTCAAAATATCAGATATATCAACATATCGTTGTTGAAATAATTTTCTAACTTCTTTCGAATTATAAATATATGGTCTGCCTGTTTATGTTGGAAAATGAGGAAACTGCTTAAATTTTTGTATCTATAACATTTCTGAATTATGAAATACGTATATGACCACAATGTTTCTTGAACTGTCCAAGTTGTGCTGAGATTTCATACAGGATCTAACAAAAATAATGTAGGATTTCAGGCATCTGTAGCTTAGGAACGCAAACAGAGGAGATGATGATGTTTTCTGTACTTCATCGGGTGTAACAATTTTCTTACGCATAGGTGGAAGCGTTGTCGGGTGTGGAGCACTTCACGAAGAGGGCCATCTGTAGATGTTGCAAGATTGACTGCCAAGATGAACCCGAGTAAGAAGTTAACTTCCTATCCTATTTATAATAAAGGTTGATTACATGTTTCGTTGAGAGTCAGTGTGCTTAAATATAATTTGTGAAGATTGCTAGATATGCTAATTTTCCCACTGAACAACTGTTCCCACTTTTTGAAATGTGTGCGAATTTCTTCGGCGATATTAGTCATCCGGTCCAAAGTTTTGTGAACAAATGCGCAGTCTATAACGGGGCCCTAGGCGACGTAGACCAGCGGGGTCCTTTATGGAAAAAAATAAATAAATAAATAAATTTAAGGCTATTGCAACTTACCAGGCCACAGTGCATACTGTAACCATTTCCTATTCGACTTAGTTGACCTTCAATGATTATGTTTAAAGGATAGCCGTGTAGCCACGCGGTAGGCATGAACGGGACTCGATAGCGGCGTAAACATTGGACTCGGGGGGGGGGGAATTTGAAGTGCACACGGTTAGGTTAGTTACGAATACGTCACACTTAGAAAGAGTCAGAGTCCGCCATTACTGTATATTTATTTGAAAAATAAAGGAACATTGCTGTATCAGTTATTCAGACTCCAAAGCGAAGCAGTTATTACGAAACGTGAGGCTAGTTGCGACTGGAATTGAATTGGCTGATTTATAATAAAGGCCAATATTTACGCAAAAGCTTTCACTCGAGGTGATCAGCGTAGTCTGGAGAGGCCAGATCCTCCTTCAGATCGGAGCCACTGACTAGACGCACTGCACACGAGGGACCCAGATAGATCTAGACGAGACCTGAAGCCAAGAATGACTTTGCTGGCCATGGCCATCAGTTATTTAACCGGCCGACCGACCGGTTAATGTAGGTAACAGCTTTGTTCATATTGTGACGGATTCTAGCAATTGGACCGAGAGACTTGGAGTTCTCATGGCTGTGACTGTTTTCTGGGATGCTGCGCCGTGTAGTGCAGTAAACGTGTACCAGACTACAGGATGTAACATCACCGAAGATAGTATTCGTCATAGTAATTCCAAGTTCGTAACTCGAGTACATCCTGTACATAATATGTTTTTTAATGTTAAAAATAGAACGAATATTCAGTCAAGACTCAGTTGACAGCGAAGATGATACATGTAAAACCAGGAAACCTTCCTCGTCACTACGCATCCCTCGGGGATAGAAAAGACATCGAAATCGGGTCCGGAACACCCAGGAAGGATTCTTGCCATTCGGAGTAAAGAATTAATTGGGTTTGAAGTGTGACACGTCTTGCATTTCTCGTCTCAAGACTCGAAGGCTCGGAAAATGCGATAAGATTGCCTTGGACGCTTTTCTTCTCTGTTATTTAACGACGCTGATAGTAGCTCAGAGACCGCCTCTGTGGTCTAGTGGTCAGAGTTCCTGGCTACAGATCCAGAGATCCGGGTTCGATTCCCGGCGCTACCACATTTTCTGAGAAATAGTGGTTCTGGAATGGGTCCACTCAGCCTCATGAGGATAATTGAGGAGCTACTTCAAGGAAATAGCGGCTCCGGCCTAGAAACCCGAGATTAAAGCCGTGGAGATTCGTTTCGCTGACCACGCGACTCTCTATCGGCTAAAGTTGGCACTAACTTCGCCGACAAGCGGCGGTCGCTCGGTCGGTATAGTTCGCTTGCGGACTACATGCCATGGAGATTTTTTTTCGATAGTAGCTGTAGTTTTTCGATATGGTGCATCGAGTGTTAAAAATAACAGCGAATTTGAACGGAAGTGGTCGTAGCCTAATTTGAAGTATTATCCCAGCATTTGACTGGAAGAACTGAAAAAATAATAATCCCTAAGAACACCAATCAGTAGAGGCAGGCCCCGGAACGAAATTTTAAGCTAGAACCTCTCGAATATGAAGCTACCCATGACACCTCTCTCTTTTATTAGTACTTCACAAACCCATCACGACAAATTTCTATTGTGAGAAAAATGGGAAACGGTACGCGTCCCTCTCAACGAAATTATACAAAGCAACCAAAAAGAGATGCACTTCTTATATAGACCATAAATGCTGGATGATACGGTGCTCTCTGCTGCGCAGAAGCTGCCCCTATTTCAGAACCGTGACGAATGCTGTGCATGCGATGTAAACCCCCAGAAACGCCTGCGTGCAACTCGCTACTGCTTTCGGACTCTCACAGCTAACCTCTCTCCGACACCGCGCCCATGTTCCAGAAGGTTTTCTTTCCGACGATAAAACGGCCACAGCATGAAGCTTACTACGTATCTACATGTAGTGCCCAGATGAATGCATGGAGCTTTATCTCGAAGCCCATCATACGACGTTACAATATTTTGTGGACAAGGAGAAAGTATCATGTTCACCCTGAAATCCACGAAGCAAAGACATTTGACAAACTAGTTCCTCCCCTTATATAGACCCTGAAGGCTGTATACCAGTGTTTCTCAATCGTTGGGTCGTGGCCCGGTACCAGGTCCTGTCATCAATTACACCGGGCCCTCGTCTTATAAAAAAATTAATTTCCGGGCCTCGGTCTCACGAGGGTTGAGAACTACTGCTCTATGCTGTGCGCTCAAGATCCTGTCGGCGGACACTATACTGAGACAGGAGGGTGCAGGATATGAAGGGGCAGCCCAGAGCGGCCTGTTTCTGTTCATACCGTGACCACTGGCTAGCAGCAGTCTCGGCACGTTATGCAGCAATGCTAATACACCTTTTGTCACAATGTCTGGAAACTTCCTGTTATTCTGACGATGTAAGTTAAGGTAAAGCTATTCCTCTAACAGGCCGTGGAGACCCATACGGTTGTGGAACGTCGAGACTGCCACATAGACAGTCGGTTCACAGATAGCCTTACGCGCCGGCCGCCCTTTATCCCCAGGACGATTCCTGGTACTCATTTCTCTTAGAGGCTGAGTCGACCCCAGGGCCACAGTGCGGCCGGAAGGATTAGGTAAACTGAAAATCGAATGACGTAAACGGGAATTGAACCCGCGACCTTTCGATTTGTGGCATCGTGACTCAACCAACAACACTGGCGCGTGCGCCATTATGACAATGTTCTGAGAAAATGTATTAATGTCAGGCCGTCTGTAATGCTATTTATTCTTGCGCAAATCCTGCACATTTCAGTATCATTCTTCCAGCTACTTTGGGCTGGTACAAGCCCCAAACGGAGCCCCAGGCGTCGAAAAATTCCACCCCTACCCCAGCCCTAGTCAAGAGCAGCGCAATTCTCTTAAAACCTTTTCACAATTAATAACACGAAATTCACACACACACTGTAAGGAAAACACATTGGTTTCGTAATTCTGAAAACAGCTGCATTTTTATTGCTCAAAAACATGTTTAGATGACTCAATTAATGAGCATTATATGGACAAAAATAGACAGAAATTAATTCTAATTTAATAAAAATGAAAAGGAAAGGGTTTGTTCCAGTTACTGCTCTGGACTCGTGACTGGTTCGCCTATGTCGCCGAGCTAGCTCTGTATCTATCCTAGGTCTGCCAGGTGGCATCTTTGTTACATGGCTACAGGTACAATTTCGTGTGCCTCGCTTGTCTCTCCCATCAGTACTATATGAAACACCCATCTCATCCCCCTTGATTTACTCAGATATGGTGATAAATATGCGAGTTTTAAATCTCATTATGTTATTATGCTTTAACTTAATATAATTTTACTTTGTTCACTTAAAATGTCTACACAAAATGTTCAAAATGGTTTAGGGGCATTTCTCAGAATGATCGTAAAGGTTCTGTGTACATAGGTCTGTGCCACATTTGTCATCCAGTGAGCGTAATTATCCGACTTTCATAGCGAGAAGCTTAACAGAACGAGGAGACTTTCCGAGTCGCGAGAGTGTGTCAGTGGGTTAATTTCTATTGCTACGCTTAGTAACCCTAAGTGATTATACATGCGGACAGTCTGCGAACACAGACATCAAAATTACAGCCATGAAACTAGAAGATATAACGTAACAAGAATTCTAACGACTATTAATGCAGTAGTGCAGGCGATTTTTAAAAACCTATACTGTCTGTCATGAATCTGAAATGCCCTGTGCCGAAGCAAGAAGCACTTATTTAACAGTTACTGTTACATGCTAAGTTATTCAGTGCTACTCCTGTCAGTGAGTGTACAAAAGGATAAGATATACTTCGTAAGATGGTTACCGTAGTACGTTAAGCAACTTTCACTTCTGCTTAATCTCAGTACAGTTCATTCTGAATGGACAACTGCTGCATTACTACCAGCCACGCCTCACGACTTCACAAAAAAAAAGACAAAAAGAAAAGAAAAAAGCGAGAAACCAGCCTGCAGTCTGCAGCCGCCTGCTCACGGATTTCCTACCTTGAAGATGGAGGCGATTCGTTCCTCCGAAACATCTTTTCAAACAATATCTACATGGCCCCACATCCCAGAAGACGGCATTCTTCAGAGTATAGATTCAACATTCAACATTCATCGTTGGAAATTCTAGCACCTTTGCTCACTAATGTAATGTTGAAAGGAAACCCGAAATGTATTGTTGGCAAAACGTATTTAATTATTTAATTCAAACTGTTTCTCGCTCCGGTAAATATTTAGGACTTACTTCGAAATTGGCGAGCAGAAATGCATACAAAGTGTCCGTTATTGTAGTTCGCATTTAATAAATATTTAACAGGTTGACAAATTTTAGTAAAATTCTCTAGTACAATTTATTTTGGAAACCAGTCCAGCGGTTCTTGAGTTGTTGCATGAATACATATAGATTGACAGATATGCCGAAGGTACACATTACTGTCTTCAAATATGGGCAACAATGGTTCTATAAAAATAATTAACCACCGCTTCTTATATAACCCATGTATGGGACTGTTAGTACGATTTCTGCTAGGAGCATCAGTAAAAGTAAGCCAATTTAAATGCTGTGTTTGTAACGTTTACAAGTATGTGATAATTTTCTTAACCGGATGAAACAGTACGATAACAGAGCTACTTTCTTCCTTCTTATAGGAAGATTGTACCTGAACTATGCACTGCGTGGCCATATTTTCTTGCTTTACTTTTCCCGCATACCGAAAATCAAGCCACATTGGTACAGACTGAAAAAAATAGCCATTCCCATAATCATTTCTCTTATCACTTTTGTGGATATTGAACTGTCCCAGTTACTCACAATTTTGTCCTTGAATAAAATGGGATTCCAGAGACAGTGAAAGCTGTGAAGCTCTGTTGATTTACTTCAGATATGTAGAAAGTGGTTAGCAAGCGCTTGTAGTTACATAACACAAATGAATGTTACAGTGAATTACCTAATAAATAAAACAGAGGGTTACTAAACGGATGCTTGAAATAAAGTGATCAGAATATAATAATCTTCGACTTGCCATTTTCTCAATCATAAAATATAATCTGTTGCTTTCCGGCGTAATGAAATTAGTTTCTGAACAATATTTGCATTCATTTCTCTCAGTTACAATGAGCATATATAAAATTATTTTATGCGTTTGTTTTGTGATTTTAGGTCAACAGCAATAGAGATTTATTTTTACAAATGTACTCGAAACATGTCAGAACTAATTTTACATATACATCCCTCAGCAGTTCAGATGCCACAACATTTCCGTTAAAGAAACCTGTAGCAAAAGTGTGAAATATACAACTAAAGAAAGGAATATTCGACGTTCCAAAAGGAAACGTACCTTAAATCAATACCCGTACATTAATACGACTTGTTACTGGGGAAAACGAGCAAACTACGTGGTCACAAGGTCTTCTTGTTTTCTTCTTTGGAACAAAAAATTAACATAACATAAGCTTGTTTTACGACTAAGAACTAAATTACCTGAGCCAGTTACGACACTTCGTGCCAACAGGCGCTGCCTGAACTTCATGTGGGCCACTGGAACGCAATCAGCGAATCACATGCGTAGCTAGTGCAGCTCTATGAAATCCTTGATCACCAGGGGTGGGAAAATTACAACCGATAGGCCACACTGAGCCATTCATAGCATTCTGGATGTCAACTGTTTTTAAGTAGTTTCACTTAACAAAAACAAGAGCGAAAATACACCCCTTTACGTCATCATTTGCTTCACTTTTGTAGAACTATTTTCAAAAATTGTTATCATACCAAAATTCAGGTGCTGTATGCAATAGACTTAATATTTAGTCTACCGTTATTGAGAAGCTTCTCTTCGATTTAGTCATTAGTCGTGAGTCATGAAGCAGTGTTGTGTCTTAGGTCTCACGGCCCCCGGGATCATCACTTTTTCAAAAATAATATAAAATTACGTTACTTACTCATGGAGCTGGGCCCTTCTGGAGGAGTCGCCAGTTCTGCAGCTACTCAGGAATTTCCCAGCATTTTATGGAACCCAAAGGTTCATCACCGTGTTCACAAGAGCCCTCCACTATTCCCTATCATGAGCCAGATCAATCCAATCCCTTCCATTCCATCCCATCCTATTTCTCTAAGATTCATTTTAATATTGTCCAAACACCTACGTCTTGGTCTTTCTTCCCAGTGGTCTCTTTCTTTCTCGCTTTCCCACCACCCTGTCCATGTTAGGTGGGTCCTTTGTCACCACGGCATGGCACGCCCACTAGGTATGTAGGGAAGCTGCGAATATATTGAATAAGCAGTCTCGGACAGCCGAAAAGTGGTGGTATTCCAGCTTGGGGGTTGGGCGTGGGGCTAAATCTCCTCG
The DNA here is from genome assembly GCF_002891405.2 of Cryptotermes secundus. Classification (NCBI taxonomy): domain Eukaryota; kingdom Metazoa; phylum Arthropoda; class Insecta; order Blattodea; family Kalotermitidae; genus Cryptotermes; species Cryptotermes secundus. Next base: position 322,143 of record NW_019744415.1, read on the forward strand.
TCGTAAAAAATAATCCTGTTACGAAAATGAACACAAAGCCTCGGACCTGGACGGATCCTCTGGATAAATTTACGTTACTTACTTACTTACTCAAGGAGCTGAGCCCTTCTGGAGGAGCCGTCAATCAGCAGCTATTCAAGAATTTCCCAGAATTTTATGGAACCTGAAGGTTCATTACCGTGTTCACAAGAGCCCTCCACTGGTCCCTATCCTGAGCCAGATCTATCCAATCCATCCCATCGTATCTAAGATCCATTGTAATATTGTCCACCCATCTACGCCTTGGTCTTCCCAGAGGTCTCTTTCCTTCTGGCTTTCCCACCAATATCCTATACGCATTCCTCGTCTCCCCCATTCGTGCTACATGACCTGCCAACCTCATCGTCCTTGACTTGATCATTCTAATTATACTTGGAGAAGAGTACAAGTTATGAAGCTCCTCATTGTGCAGTTTTCTCCAACCTCCCGTCACTTCATCTCTCTCGGTCCAAATATTCTCCTCAACACCCTGTTCTCAAACACCCTCAGCCAATGTTCCTCCCTTAATGTCAGAGACAAAGTTTGACATCCATACAGAAACACAGGCAAAATTATAGTTTTGTATATGGATAAATTTACGTTAAACATTTTTAATACGTCACGTTTCGCACATATAAAACAACAGTTAAGATTATAACTTTGTATTTTTTAATTTATTGGCATTGAAGTGTCAGACAGGCATGATGTATTCAGAATCAAATAACAGTAAGCATCCCCCGAATGCAATCTGCTTTTAACCTCCTGAAAGTACTTTTGCTTTGTTGCCAATTGTGACAAAGAATTCGTTACTAAGAGCGGCCTAGTAATATTACACGGGTTAGCGCATTAACATTCAGCCAAGTGCGCCATTGTTAGAAAGAAGATAGCGCCAATAGAGAAATGAGATGGACTAACACGCCAAACGCTGAAATACAATGATCCTCATTTAGGTTCTGAGTTATTTTTCTTCGGGAATCTCATTTTCAGCCTTACCCTATAATACAGCTTTATTCTTACAATTGTTATTCCTTGAAGAAATAATTACTATCGGAATAGCCCACTACTCCACAAACAAAAAAATACAAACTCCGTGATTTTAGTCCGCAAGCGAACTATACCGACCGAGCGACCGCTTGTCAGCGAAGTTTAGTGCCAACATTTGCGGATAGAGGGTGTCGCGTGGTCAGCGCAACGAATCCCCACGGCCGTTAATTTCGGTTTTCTAGACCGGAGCCGCTATTTCCTTGAAATAGCTCCTCAATTATTATCACGAGGCTGAGTGGACCCGTTCCAGATCCACTACTTCTCAGAAAGTCTGGTAGAACCGGGAACCGAACCCGGACCTCTCGATCTGTAGCCAGGAACGCTGACCACTAGACCACAGAGGCGGTCCCACAACTCCACAAACGAATAATAGTTATCTGTTGTTCATACGAAAGGTTTAAGCCAAACGCCATTTCAATTTACTTATCCATCATACCGAGCATGAAAGAATTAATCATTATTATGGGCAGGTAATTACATCAGAAGTATTTCAATCATGCACTGAGTGTGCAGGACTCACAGAAGAGATGTAGTTGTTTTAGAAACAAATACTTTGTACACTTTGAAAATACGATGAATTAAAGCGCACGTTCTCATTGATTTGAAATAGATTTTGTACATGAGAAAGTGTTGTCCGTTGCTTTTCGTAGGCAGAAATATAATTGGCCAGAAGCATTTAAAATCGTTCTGATTCTTTAAATTAAGAGAAATGGAAAATGAAAAGGTGTGAGAAAGTATTAAGTGGTGGACGTTTTAAGGGATAAAATTTCGTACAAAGACTGAGGGAGACGACCACATAACACTAGTTATTTCAGTAAAAGTCGGGCTCTCCAAATACAAGTAAATTTGAGTTATTATGAAAAGGGCTTCCTGGGTAATCATACTCTATTATGATTAAAACTGTGAAGCATCGTTAAATTTCAAGATTTCTTTGGTAATCCTGGATTATAATCCTCAAAGTAAATATACTGACTCAAAAGTATCAATTAATAAAAGAAACATATGTTATGTTTGATGACTGTTGCCAATTCAATAACCTGCAAACGTTTATTTCACCGATTTGTTCACCCCTGTTTCATGCAGAACATGTGTGTCCACTTAGGACCATTCTAAAGATATTCTCTGTGCTAATTCATTAAGAAGTCATCACATGAGTAACAGAGAGCTGTGTGTCAGGCACACAAACAGCAGTATAATGACTGGAGTATGTCATTCTCGTATTCTCTGGGCATGTCACACAGCATTAACTTCAGCTTACACTCTGTCTGTATGAACACAGTATCCCAGCCTTTTGTTGTTTATTCTCAGGGTAAGGTTGTCTGATACTTGGACCATAAATGGACAACTGTATCAGCCCCAAATGACATATCAGAAGAAACAAGCATTTTGGTTGAGTGAGAATTGGCAGGGGAAAATGATTTATTCAGAGAAAGTCTGCACCAGTGCCACTTTGTCCACCATAAATCCCACATGAACTGATCTGGAATTGAACTTGGGCTACTGCAATGAGAAGCCAGCAGCTAACCATCTAGTTACAGAAGTCATAATCAGTGCTTTTGGGATTCATTGTCATATTTTAGTGCTAGAATTATAATTTGTTTACTTCCATACTTTTTTTCATGAAACTAAGCTGAAGATGTAGTAAAGTACAGGTATCCCTGTAACAGGCCGTGGAGGCCCATAGGGTTGTGAGATGTTGAGGTTCCCACATTTTCTAGACAATCGGCTCATAGATGGCGGCAAGGTTGTCAGTCCTACGCACTGGCCACCCTTTGTTAATGTTTTTCCATTTCCAAACGACTATCAGAATCTCATTCACACTCACTGTGTATAGTGAGTTTATTGGTCCTAATGGTATGACAGTGCTACATGTTTTCGCACATAAAGCCATCATCAGGCAGTACACACTAACAGAAGTTCTCAAACCACTGAATTGCACTTTATGAGAATTCATATATTACAATATAACAAACATCAACAATGTATCCAACCGTCCATACAGCCATTTCATCTGAATTAATACAATTCCTATAAATACACGTACATTAAAAATGGAATAAAACTTTTATATTAAATTGATGTTTAGAGATGTACATAAAGGCGTTTATAATAAAATAACAATATAAAGAACAATTTTTTAAGTTAAATGTACACTTAGACAATAAATTAAAATGTTGCTTATTAGTTCATGCTTAATTATGTTCTATGTAAATATTATACATGTTGGTGTCCATTGTTGCAATTATATCACTATAATAAGTGGTTATCTATGAGTGTTGTTTTGGTTATGGTCTAGTTTGTTTATATTCCCATTTGATTTCCTTACTGAGAAGCCGCACTGTTCGGAAATAATTGTTGTGATGTTCTCTACTGCTTATTTCTATGCTTCCTCGGTCTGGTTTTCTTTATTTTATGGGTTTGTCCATTGTTTTGTGTCAGACTGCAACTGGACGAAATGTCAAATGTATTGACTGTCTGTAGAGTCAGGTACATTGATGATGGTTGCTATATTGTAATATATGAATTCATCTAAAAGGCAATTCAATAGTATGACAACATTTGTTAGTGTATACTGCCTGATGGTGGTCTTATATGCAGAAACATGTAGCACACTGTCATAACATTAGGACTAATAAAGTCATTATACACAGTGAAATGTGAATGAGATTTTCATAGTTGTTGTGTTGAGACAGAAAAAGCATTAACAAAGTATAAGTTAAGACAGCAGGATGCACTCCTTGATGAACATAATACAAAATTTGAATATGCATCTCTGTTTAATATAAATACAGAGTTGGCTGGCACAGCAGTTTCTAGACATCTTACTTTATGAAGATAACCTATTACAGTATATGCAGCAAATTAATTATGCCAAAGAAATATTACTTTCACGTGCTGCATGTCAAAATACACTGTAGAAAATATGCTGCATGAATTCTCTTACATGTGGGTGTGTATCATGAAAAAGAAATTGTGAATTCCATTCTTTAGGTATATGTACCCCTACTAACTATTGTCTACTTATGTTAGGAATTATAACAAATGTAAACAAAATCACTGGCCTTCAATGTTTGAGAAATTGACTGATTTTTTTTCGATAGTCAGGTAGTATTCTTAATTTCTAAGCTAGGCCTATAGGATCACCTGAATGGTTTCCTCTTACAAAGGCTGAAAAAATGTTGGATTTTGAGTTCTCAAATTGGTGACTGTAAAGAATATTATCATCTGGCCAGGCTGCATGGTATCACACCTTAGAAGATGGTAGTCTTAAAGTTGAAAATTTTCTCTTTGAAAAGGAAAATAAGATGCTCGTTTCCGAGCATTCAGGAAAGCACTTGGAACTGTGAATTATATGGTGAAGAAAGTAAGCAGGACAAATACTCCATAATATACATTAACTACTATATATGTAAATTGCTTATCACTAGACAGTAACAGGGTCTTAGAAGTGAGTTGTTATACAGGGTGTAATAAATCATAAGAGTGCACAAATCATAACCAGTATCCACAAAAGTACTATGCTGTTATGCATTTTGTTGGCATGTATTATTTTAAATAATATGTATAAAGTATTTACAGAGATGGAGCACTGAACTCATGTTCAGTGATGACATAAAATGCTGTGGTAACAGGCTTTAGTAGCTAGGAGTTTCAGATTTGCAATCCCAGAGCACATAAAATATCCCACAGTTGTGTTTCCTCCAAAATGTGTATGTTGCTCATGACCGATGTATGTGTAGCGCCCTCCCCCAGAGACACATTATAAAACTTTAACTCGCCATTGGTATATCCTTTACAGTTGAGGAGAAACGTATCGGACTGCAGTCAATCACAACACGATGACCTCTTCCTCTTACGTTGGCTTAGAGGTAAGAACACTGCTGATCAGCTTCACTTCAGATGATAAAATCTGTATTCTTGTCCTTGCACAGTGCCATCCCAATCATAAAATATCTTCAGATTAAGTATTACTTGCTTTCCTCTTATACTGCACAGTGCTAAGCTCTTGAATTAATACCTGGTCAAACATCTATAATTTCTCATATGCATTCTTATCCAGTTCACCACTGAGTGAAAAGTTCTCTTCTTCTACTGTGTTTTAGATTTTCTTATGAACTTTACTATTATAACATACGCTGAGGCTGTCTTATTTGCAGATGATACTAGCATAATTGTTAAAAGTCTTAATCCAACAACATTTGGTAATACTATTAATAAAGTTTTTCAGGACATAAATAAATGGTTTACTGTTAATATGTTATCATTAAATGCTGAGAAGACACAATTTATGCAATTTGTAACAAAGATTAACTCCTTACTTCAAATAGATATAATCCATGAGAACAAAAAAATAGCTAATGTCTTTAATACTAAATTTCTTGGGTTAACACTCGATAATAGCTTCTCTTGGAAAACTCATATAGATACAGTCATACCTAAACTGAGCTCAGCTTGTTATACTATTAGAATACTTAAACCCTTCCTGTCCCAGAAATCATTGAAGATGGTATACTACTCGTATTTCCACTCGATTATGACCTATGGACTAATATTCTGGGGAAATACTAGCCATAGCAAAATAATTTTTAGGATGCAAAAGAAGGCTATTAGAAATATTATGGGTATAAAAAATAAAGAATCATGTAGGAAATATTTTAAAGAACTTAAAATTTTACCAATGAAATCACAATATATATATCTAGTAGCACTATTTGTAGTTGAGAACAGACAACATTTTGAAGTGAACACCGAAATACATAAAATAAATACTAGGACTAAGTCTGATTTGCACTACCCCTTGACCCATTTGACAATCTTCCAAAAAGGAATCCATTATGTAGGGATAAAGATTTTCAACAACTTACCTGCTGAACTAAAAGAGCTGTTCCAGGATATNTAAATTGAAACTACATTATTTCTAATATAGATTTCAGTACAGTATAATATCAGATTCCAGAGAATGGTCTGTTGCAGTCAACAGCAACTAAAAATATAAATACATGAATCCTATTTTTTACATGCCATCTGATTCCAGAGTCTTTGCTTATTACAACAAATACAAGTTAGAATGGAATTATTTAGAATAACTAATAAAGTTATAATAAAGAGTGATGTATTTCATGTATATTTTGCTATACTGTCATTGCTATTCCAAAACAACTTATGGGCACTTTGTCACTGAATAATAAAATGTCAGGCAAAGCCCCCACATCTGTAATTGATTCTACATATTGCATTATTAAAGCATTTTTCCTCAGGATATAATAATGTTGATTTCATTTAGTGAATAGGTTCTCAACAGTCCTGACAGACAAATTAAAATAAGTTTAGTCCCTATTCTACAAACATATTCTGCAAAGATACATTTCACAGTGGAGGCTCAAGTCATATCAAATATACTGCTATTTATTTCCTAGTAGAATCTATTATCGAGGTGACTAATAGCATCAGGCATACACATATATGTAGCAGAAATGCATATTATTATGCTGTTGAATAAGCTTAAAATTAGAAGGCAGCATACAGTATACGGACAGCATTTGCTAAAATATGTTTTACACCAGTGTTTTTCAACCACTGGGCCGCAGCCAGTACCGGCCCACGTCTTGAAGGAAAAGGAATTTACTGGGCTGCAGTCTGATAGAGGTTGAGAACCACTGTCTTACACTATTCATAGAGCTGTATTATAATTATATAGCTATTGCATTGCCTACACAGACCTACTGAAGTTTCCATTTTGGTTATTCTGTTGCTTTCAGATTAGAGCTCTACACAGAGTTTCATAGAACTGGTCTGTACAGACATATTCTACATGCATGCTTTGAAATGGAAAGAAATCTCTATAGCTTCCTAAAATAAGTCACATTCCATGATATTGTCACATGTAGGGGGATACGCATGATGAAATGACAGGTTCTAGTTAGGATGATTGGATTTATTAACAGCTTGGTTACACACACTCTTTAGTTACACTCAGATACAGAGCTATCACTGATTTACACACACCTTATAATCCACTGTTGCATGCACTGTTGCACACAGTCTTCTAAATCACACTTGACATCCTCACAGGTGACCATCTGTATTCCTTGTTCCACTGTTGCATAACTTGGCAACCAACCATTTCTCAAGAGTCTGTCTTTGTGGTAACACACACAATGGTTTGACATGTCACACTATATTGTGTCTACACCTCACATAACCACATCAAAATATTATCAATTCTCACAGAATAGAGAACACACAATGAAACAAAAGACAGCTCACTTGTTTGTGACCTACACATAACTTAGCCATTGCTGTGGTATCCCAAAACTGTGTAATTTCAGAACTTTCAGCTTACTGTTAAAAAACTTCTTTATATTTTGAGTCAAAACGAAGACAGCACACACACACACACACATACCCAGCAGGCCCAGCAGTATAACACACGCAGTCACAGGAGCAAGAAACAACACAAAGCACAATAATACACGATAGTGAAAGAGTGCTCCAACAGAAGAGGATAGATGTGACTCGCGTAGTGAGATACGACGTAGGGAAGAAANCGGTTGAAATAAATCATGGAGATTGAACTTGTATAATGCTTGCTACCATTCAGTCCAGAACCTTTTGTCTTCTCGTCTGCTGTCCAAAAACATAAAAATTAGAATATACAAAGTTATAATTTTGCCTGTGGTTCTGTATGGGTGTGAAACTTGGTCTCTGACATTAAGGGAGGAACATAGACTGAGAGTGTTTGAGAACAGGGTGTTGAGAATATTTGGATGGGAGAGAGATGAAGTGACAGGAGGTTGGAGAAAACTGCATAATGAGGAGCTTCATAACTTGTACTCTTCTCCAAGTATAATAAGAATGATCAAGTCAAGGAGGATGAGGTAGGCAGGGCATGTAGCACGAATGGGGGAGAGAAGGAATGCATTAAGGACATTGGTGGGAAAGCCAGAAGTAATTAGACCTCTGGGAAGACCAAGGCATAGGTGGGTGAACAATATTAAAATGGACCTTAGATACGATGGGATGGTATGGATTGGATTGATCTGGCTCAGGATAGGGACCAGTGGAGGGCTCTTGTGAACATGGTAATGAACCTTGGGTTCCATAAAATGCTGGGAAATTCTTGAGTAGCTGCAGATTTGGCTTCTTCTCGAGAAGGGCTCAGCTCCATAAGTAAGTACAGAGCAAACTATGTGAAACTTGGCATCAGTAACCTCAAAATTGTACACTGCTGTCATATTTGTTACAATATAAAAGAAAATTATTAAAATTAGTAACACACGAATCAACCATCAATGGGCATTACAATACTGATTTTATATAAAATAATTACTGTTGACATTTTATGTATGTGTGAGCTAGTAGCAATGCTCCCATCCTCAAGTGTTTCAGTGGTCCAGAATGATACAAAGTAATATGGGCATCAGAGTATCCTTGAAGATATGGAGTGTTTTAATGACAGTGGTTGTAAAAACACATTGATATGTTGCCTAAGTACCTTGAAATGTTAAGTACAGCAGATTTTCTATGTATGAATCCTTGTCTTTTAGAATTATGTTCTGTTGACTCTTATTCAGTTCTTTCAAAACTTCTGCCTATTCAAGCTTTTTTTCATGCTAGTTTTCAAATTTTAAATTGAAAATTTCACTGTATGTAAAGTAGTTTATACATGTGTTTATTATTTTCACATATGCATGTAATTATATCTCCTCACAAATGTAAATGCCATCAGTTCTGTCATCCTCCAGCTGATGCCAATCAAATTCTTATTCATTTTCGTTAGAGAGGCTTGTAGTGAAATATATATTAGATTGCTTATGGATAACATTTATTCTATTTTCAGCACGCAATTTTAACGTAGAAGCTGCTGAAAAAATGCTGCGAGACGTAAGTAGGATAAAGACATTCATGTGAATCACAGTTCCATTTCTTGTTAGGAAAGTACTGAATTATACTTAAGAATAACCCATTTCATCCCCCATAGACTTGACCAGAGTTCACACAAGTCAGGCATGGACTGTATGTTTTCATATCTGACATGTGGCAAATTAATGATAATTTCCCTTCCTGGAAGGAAAACCACTTGACCCTCATACTTGTAAAAATACTATACAGCTATAGGTCTTCATTTTAAACCTGTGTCCACAGTGCTTCTCTACAGTGTTCCATGACTTTGTCATAACTTCAGGAGATAACTCCTGAGCTCATTCTACTGTAAAATGTTACATCAATGTGGGTCCTGTTCTCAAGAGTCTCAGAGCTATGCATTACACTAAAGTATTTTGTTACTGGAGAAGGGGGGGGGATTTTTGGGAACGAGATAAATGATTATATTGAATTCTAAAGGGTTCTGGTAATGGTGCATAATACTCAGAATTACAGAGTTTTTGGGCTTCGTTCACCATATGGTATTCAAAAGGACACAACATTTCAGGAGCCATATTTGTTTCCATCTTCAGGTGAAAGAGTGGGAGGCACCTACTCTGTTGGGTCCATTAAAAAAAGAGCTAATCTCAATGATTGGACTTGGTTAACCCTTTTTAACAGACCAAACAGAGGAGGTGCCTCCAAATGTCCACCTGAGGATGGAAAGAGATCCAGGTTCCACAGTGTTACATTCTTTGGGACATCAGATGATGAACAAAGTAGAAAAATCAGTAATCCCGAATCTTAAATTAATTGTTCAAAATGTCCACCATCAGCTTGGATGTACAGCTTGGTTCATTCCACTAGGGAACATGTAAACTTACAGAGAACTGCAGCATTATTAACGTGTGTTAAGTCATAAAAAAAGTTCACTGGAATAGTTCATCTCTTGTGTCCCCCTTGCGATCGTACTCCATACTTTTCATGTGACCCCATATATGAAATCGTCTTCTGGTCACTTCTATCCGCCCCTCTATCTTTCCTTCAATAACTTCTTTTAGAAGGCAGTTTCTGCGTAAAACATGACCAATCCAATAAGCCTTCCGTTTTCCTATTTCGTGTAGGATATTCCTCTGCTCACTAACTCTAATTATCACTTCTTCACGTCTCACATAATCCGTCCAACTGATCTTCTCCATCCTTCTCCAACACCACATTTCGAAACTTCCAGATGTTTCTGATCTACTGCCCTAAGTGTCCATGTTTCAGTCCAATACAGAGCTATGCTCCAAATGTAGCATTTCACTAGTTTCTTCCTCAAATTTAAGTCCAATTTGCTGGTAAAAAGATTCTTCTTCTTGCTAAATGCAGCTTTTGCCATGGCAATCCTGGATTTAATTTCACTAGTACACCTTCCATCATCTGTTAACAAGCTACCCAAATATTTAAAACATTTCACATTCTCCAGTTGTTTTTGG
>NW_019744415.1:332729-345080 GCF_002891405.2 Cryptotermes secundus
TCGATACCTGTTTCCTTTAGGATCTGCATTAATTTGGTCCAGTTTACACGGTCAAATGCCTTCTGCCAGTCTATGAAGCAAACACACAGTTCTTCATCTATCTCCAAAGTTCGTTCTGCTATAATTCTCATCATCCCAATTGCATCCCTGGTTCCTTTTCCTCTTCTAAATCCAAACTGATCTTCTCCAAGTATATCCTCTATTTTCTTTTCAATTCTTCTTTTAAGTATCTTTGCTATTATCTTTGCTGTATGTGCAATAAGGCTTATTGTGCGATGGTCGCTGCATTTTGTTGTTTTTGTCTTTTTCTTTAAGGCAATCATTGTCACTTCTGTAAAGTCCTTGGGCCATTCCCCAGTTTCATATATGGTGTTCTTTAGTTTTGTCAGTGTTTTACCATGTTACATTCCCACTTAAATTCTGTGATGCGTCAGCATGCTGGTAGTACATATGCAATCATAGTCATGGGTTTTCTGAGAGGGTCAACAGTTCATTTTGCACAAAACCAGCATAAATATCACGCACAAGATGCTGCAGGAAAATGTATGGTTCAAGCAGCTGGTCACCAGTCAAAAACACACCATATGTTGACAGAAAAATCAAACCTGGAAATTACTTCTAGTGTTCTGTTTGGATTGTCATGACCCCATAAGTTGGACTCCATCATGAGTAAAACCTGCCTCATTGGTGAAAAAAGCACAGCAATGCAAATAACTCATACATGCTAATTTTCAAATAGCTCCAAAACTGTTGAGAACAGGACCCAAGTTGTTATAACATTTTTCAGTTAGGATGACCTCAAGAATGACCTCTTGAATTTCTACCATAAAGTCGTGATACACTTTGTATAATAAAATAAAATCTTATAGCATTTCAAAATGGCTCATTGGGCAAAAATATGGTATTGAAATATTTAGTTCTTGTTTGTAACACATTTAATCCTACATATAACAGTTCATTTAGACTTTCAACTAAATGGAGTACCAATATTTCTGTCTGTTACAGGCCTAATTTGGAATTCATAAGTACAATTTTTTGGGGGTTATTGTATCAAATCTCATAAAACCGACAAAACAATTTTGGGATGAAATATGTATAAAACAAATTTCAGATGAGCATAATAGGAGGAGAGAGAAATAACAGACACAATGAGCCCATAAGGAATTTATGCAGACATATTAGCTTGCAAGTCAGACCTACTACTATGCAGTGTTATCAGGATATCAGCTGTGTCAATGTGAATTTTGTGTCCAACATTTCAGTGGCTGCCTCTGTCTGCAACATCAGAGGTGATATGATGAGGAAGACAGACAGTTCTGAAATACTGGATACCAGCTCAACACTGACATGGTTGAGCACCCAAGAAGATCTCACCGTATACTGTCACCATAAAAGTTTCAAATCATATATACTCGTGTAGACCTGATACTACTTTGAGCGAAAAATAAGACAAAACTGTTTACACTGCAGAGCCATCTTCCATGTTCTAATCAAAGTACTGCATAGCATAGTCATAACCAACTGCAAAATTATTTTTCTTGCAAAGTAAAATCTCTGTTGCACTCATAAGGGGAGGGCACTAATTATCCATACAAACTGGAGGCACACCTAGTTCATATTATTGCTCTATTTAACTAGTCAGAAAATTTAGAAATTATGTAATAAATTTGTTAATTTTGTGCATGTACATATTGAGTTACAGATAAAAGGAAAAGAAGCATGTTTATACAATGATTTACTTAGGTCAAGTTTTTAAAATAGAACTACAGTCTCCTCAGATCACTTCTATTGCTGAAACTTAATATACTGACTGCTGATAGTGGAATGCATGACGCAGTAACACATTCATAATTAATCTTTTAAGTGCCTTCTCCTCTGAAACCTTGATGCTGTGATTTAAACAATTTATATATGTATAATTCAAAGAAACAAATAAGGTGTTGAAGACTGTATTCCCATCTGAATTTTTATTTTCTGATCAGTCTTTTGCTCATAGTCTTCTGAGTTTTCACATTAAATATTCTTTCACATTGATTCACTACAGTCCCTTAGATGGAGAGACAATTGGGAAGTGGAGAAGCTAAGAGACTGGGTACCTCCAGAGGTAATGCAGAAGTACTACCCCAGTGGGATATCAGGATATGATAAAGAAGGAGCTCCAGGTACGAAAGCCATCCAGTTCTCCACCTTGCTTTAATTATCCACAATCTTGAAAAATATGTTGTATAACTTAAGATGTCAATATTATGACCACAAGTTTCACTTTTTTAAACAGTCAGACTCTTAGATTCTAAAGGGTTCTGATGGTGTATAATACTCAGAATTACTGGGTAAGACTCTAATGCAAACACCATACACACTACCGTGTTAAACCATTTCATTAAAAGTTTTCTTTTACTATTTCAAAGCTTGAATTTTGAAATAAAATTTAATAAATTCAATAGAGGGCTATCAAATAACTTATGAGTGGAATGGAGAATTTCCATTTTTGTATATTCTAAGAAATCCACTTTCCTGTAACTAATGATAGCCATATTTATGAAGGGAGTTTGTTTATTAGTACTATGATTTTATCATGAGGTAAGTCACTAGTCTGTTAAAATATTTCCCTCTACTTCCCATCACATTCTATTCTACATACATATTCCATGCATCTCAAATTGACTGCAGAAAAACATAAATTTTCTTTATTAAAACCGAAATTAACGGCTGTGGGGATTTGTTGCGCTGACCACGACACCCTCTATCCGCCAAAGTTGGCACTAACTTCGCCAACAAGTGGCGGTTGCTCGGTCAATACAGTTTGCTTGCAGACTAAAGACACGGAGTTTGTTCTTTTATATCTTTTAAATCAATTATGGAAGTGATATACAGTGTGATAGGTTAAAAAATACATATGCTTTTACAAAGGAAAATGTTTGAATTGGCTATGACATAATAAGCATTCCTATACAAGAGACACATCGCTGAAACATAGCCATAGAGGTATCCAGGGTTGTGAAGATCTTAATGGTTCTAAAGACTGAATATTTATCAGCCTTAACTTTATAACCAAACTCAATTAACCCTTTCACAGATCGGTTATTCATAGAGTGCGGAAACCCTGTCTGGCTGGGTATTTTCACAAGATTAAGAAAAAATCATGGAAAGTCTCTGAATGGATATTTAATGCTTTCTCACTCCAAACATTGAATGAAACTCCTCAGTACTTTTGTCATTTATGTTATATGCTTGCTCCAAAGTTGAATCGACAGTCATGTTTACAGTTACCAAGACGTCATTCATACCATCACAATTGTTACACATGCCTCTAATCTTTGAACATCTATTACAGTACTTCCTCAGAAGTAGTTCTTGTGGACAGTTAACTGTCATCTGGAGATCTACTCTTTGTTGATTTGATAACTAGGTGGTGCAAGAAAATGTATAGCTGCATGACAAATAGCTGCACCAGGAGCAAATAGCAAAATTTAAATATTTGTGTCATATTCTCAAAAGGATTGAAATTGTCCAAAATTAAAAAATCATACCTTGTGTATTAACATGCAGAGGATGAGAGAAACATAGCAGTCAATTTATCTGCTTGTTAGGGAAGACACTGATGTGTTTCAGTTTTTACAGCATCTCCAGAAGATTATGGCATGTCAGAATTGTTTGACTTAACATTGCAATATATTTCAAGATTATACTTCCAACGACACAAATGCAATTTACAACTGAGTTCTTACAACATTTCAGCTTCTTTCATGTTATGGTAATACAACAGATCATTGTAGTTACATGAAACAATGCCAATAGCTCTGTTTACCATTATTTTTTATATTTAATTGGAGAAGAATTGATTATTCATATGTGAAAATACATATTGTCGCGTATTGGGCGTATAACGCGACAAATAACTTCATGCCGTATTTGATATAGCGAATTTTATTTCACATTCGCACTTACAATCACACAATTGACAGTTTTAGAACTACTGCTATCTGCAGTATCACAAATACTACACTCCAAATGCCACAATACAACTGACTGGTTGCTGGCTAACTCGGAACTAACTCGGAGGTAGCTTGAGGACTAACTGTGAATAGCCTTCGCTGCTCCTCATGTAGCCTTGATCGGACAATACAGAAAACGGCCACGTAATAAGCACCCTTGTTGCCTGGTGCTGTGTTGCTAGCAACGCTAGCGGTAGTAACCGCTGTTACTACCGTCGTCTCTCGCAATCCTGTTTACCCGCGCTGCCTAGCAACCCGCGGTACCCTTGGTGACGTCATCGCTGTTGACTCGCGTTGCATAGCGACCAGGATGCTAGGACTCGGCTAACTTCGGCTCACTTCGGCTTCGCTCGGCGCATCACGTCTGGCGGGGGGGGCGTCATCCATAGCTCAACATGTCACAATATGTATATCTTAAGTAAGAATAGTGGCACGTGGTAGCGTAATTGGTTGAGGCAATATGCTACAAGCAGGAAAGTCACGGTATCAAATCCCATTAAAGTGGATTTTCCTTCAATTGACCTGATCCTTCCAACCGCAATATGGCCCTGGGGTCGACTCAGCCTCTAACAGAAATGAGTACCAGGAATATTCTTGGAATATTCTTGGAGGTAAAGGGCAGCTGGTGCGTAGGGCTGACAACCTTGCAGCAATCTATGAGCCAATTGTGTAGAAAATGTGGGAACCTCAACATCTCATAACCCTATGGGCCTCCATGGTCTGTTACAGGGATACTTTTACTTTATCTTAAGTAAGAATACCAACTATGGCTTCCTTCAAGGGTGATAATTAATGTCAAACTGCAAGCATGAGCATATTGGCAAAAGCACACACACAGAAGGAAATGGTCAAACTTTTCATCACTCATACATTTTTTATTGTAGGAGAATGCTAAGTTAAGTATCCATCAAGCAGTACTACCTTAATGTGGTGGGGAGGTTTGTGTACCCTGATCGCCTGGAGAGCTATGCTAGCAGGGACATAAGCTCCTAGTAAGGTCACCCATGCTAGACAGGTCAAAGGGTAGGGGCCAGAGTATTCTGTGCTCTTCAGACTGGGGTTAGAAGTCAGGCTAACAACTTAATTTCATATAACAAATTTGTTAAGAAACCTAATGATAGATACCCGATGGAAAATTTGGGGAAACGAATATGGAAAGGTTATAAGGAGTGTGAGTTATATCTTGTTGCTCAGAATGTCATGAGTTTATTCAGATCAGAAGCATTAAGCCAATTAAAATTTGAATTAGAGAAATACAGCATTGCCAACGCAAAAATTCAAAAAGTGGAAACGCCCAGACAGAGATGGCCGGAAGATATAGAGCATGATTTATGAGAGATAAAAGGGACGATATGGAGGCAGAAGGAAAATAACAGAGAAGAATGGGCATTTGGTTTAAAGAAGGCCAAGGTTCTTAGAGGAACATAGAGCCAATGAGTGAGAGTAAAAATGGAACATGTCTGTTTTAACAGCAACATTTTTATAGCAAACATCATTCTCTGGCATCCTCTTATAATTTCATTTCATCCTGCATACAAAATTATAACACTCGTGTAATAATCCTTGTTAAAAGAATCCTTAACAAAAATAAATTAATATCACCTTTTCATGAAGGAATAATAAATACATTTCTCAACCAATCACCAGAACTGCATTCAGGTTTTCATTTCAGAAGGAATGTTTTAGAAAATCTCTCAATAAAACATGTTGTTATGAAGTTTAGAAAACAGGAAAGTCGCTGATATACTTTTCTGCACTTTCAACACCAAATCCTTCTCTTCTTACTGAATCTGAACTTATTTTTCATATATAAACAGTTGTTCAATTAGTATTACATTACATATTAGCCCATGCATTTAAAGAGGTGTAAACCCATGAAACTTCACTGCTGTCAGCAAGAGAGAAACTGGTCATCTGTATTTCAGTAAGGCCTCAGACAGAACACTAATGAAAATATTACTTCTTTCTGCAGTAATAATTGTTCCTTTTGCTGGCCTGGATATGTGGGGAATGATGCACTGTATTAACAAAAGTGATTTCATTAAAATGACAATCAAAACTCTGGAAATGTATATGAGTATAGCAAGAGAGCAAGCAGAGAAATTTGGCAACGAAGCATCTAAGCTTATTTGTGTCATGGATATGGAAAATTTCAATATACGTCAGTATGCTTGGAGACCAGGTAAATATCACAGATTTCTAATAACCACAAGTACAATACACATCAGGATAGTGTTACCTTTATGACAAGAGTACACATAAATTCCACAGAGATGAATCAAAAGACATCAAGACACTGCAACTACAAAAAGCACACCTATACCTGCTTTCTGTTTGAGGCAAAGTAAAAGTGTTTAAAGGCCTGGTAGTTTTCTTTCACTTTCGCACAATTGCTGTTCATGCTGAAAAATTTAAAAGAATCAGTTTTGACATCTTTGGATGAATTTTGCTTCAGGTTCATAGACTTCAACCATAAGACAAAATATTAGCATATATGGCCTTTATCTGTTGGTGTGGATAGTGAAACATTTCTGCTGTTTTAAATGCAGTTGAGTGGTAAGAAAATAAAGCACGTAAAACTAAATTAAAATCAGATTCTTAGAAGTCTGGACGACTGTGTGAACCCACATGCACATATATATATATTATACACACACACACACACACAGATACATAAATGCCATAAGCCCACATCCTCACATGGATAGAGGTAACCCTTCTAGACGTATACTCTATATATTTTGTGCATTTAGCTGATAATAGGAACTTCATCACTAATGTTTATTTGCATAATGCAGCTGGAGAAGTTGTTGTAGCACTGGTCCAAATGTATGAAGCCAATTACCCAGAGATCCTCAAAGCCTGTTACATAATTAATGGTAAGTTATGGATACAGATAATGAGTCTGCTAATTTACATCAACATCAGAATTATTCTGCAGTAAAACAACTGCAATCAGCATATTTTATTTTTAGAAATTAGTCCCATATTTGCTTCAATTAAGTACTTCAGTCTTACTATTTTCAGCTCCGAAAGTATTTGCCATTGCTTTTGCCGTGGTAAAGAATTTCATGAATGAACACACACTGAGAAAAATCCAAATCATTAAGAGTGATCCTCAAAAGTGGCAGCCCATTCTGCTGGCATCTATTGAGCCTGACCAACTGCCAGCTCATTTTGGTGGAACCTTAACTGATCCAGATGGGAATCCCAGATATGCAACTAAAGTATGTTCAGTTTATGCCATATGTTCCAATTATTTGGTCAAGAGAGAATTATTTTACTGTCAACACCATCATTTGATTCTGATCCAGGTTGCTCAGGGAGGAAAGATTCCAAAGTCTTACTATACCAAAAAGACTGACAGCACAAGTCCACCACTAAATGACACCTTCACAACTGTTGTAATTAAGAAAGGTGAAAAACTGAATCTACCATTCATAGCTCCAACAGAAAATTCCATATTAAAGTAAGTGACAAAGCAGCACTATATTATGATGATCATTTTTTAAACTTCTTAATGTGAATCCACATTAAAAAGAGATCAAATCTTTATTAGTTCTCACTTGACAAGCAAATATATGCTAAAGTAAGTACCATGGAAACATACTTTCATAATAATTTTTAAAATTTTTAATTCAAATGCACATTAAACAGGGATTATTTATTAGTTCCCATTTACAAAGCAAATTTTTTAAAGAATGTTCTAATATGAAAAGTACTTATTTTCAAATTGCTTTACAGTATGTAGGCATCCTTCATCAGGAATTAGTTTCTAGCATATGTTATTGAGAACAATGTCCCATTAATGTCATTCGTTGAATTAACTCTAAACATAATGGAGTTTTAGATATAATTTCCATGCATTTATACTATGTAACATGCTATTTTCAATCATATATGTCAAAATGAATCAACTTGGAGTTCCTGAAGAAATTATCATCCCCAATCTGAAAGCTACCGCTCTCTCTTCACCATTTGCTCATGTACCAAAGTTTACAGAACAGAAACCGAGAATCACTTAATAACACACACATTGTTATAAGCAGTAAAGAAAAATATATTTTTTAATCAAACAGCACTTAAATCAGTCAGAACAGAAATGTACATAAGACAAGTTAATAAAAACACTTGTTCAATTTATTTCAAGATGGGAGTTCCAATCTGAAGGGCAAGATATCAAATTTGGTATAACTTGCCAAGATATCGATGGAACAGAGTCTACAGTAGTGCCAGTCCACAAGGTTAATAGCCACCATTCAAACGAAATTGGAGTAATAACATGTCCAACACCAGCTACCTGTAAGTACAGTCACTCTCAGACAGGGGATGAATGACGGTCATTAGCAGAATTGTTACATTTAATTCCATACTGCTTTATTGTTATTAATTATCTGTTTACAGAAGAACCATCACAGTGCAAAACTGATCACAATAATTACTTTTATTTTAAGCAAGCCTTACATGGTTTGATCTTCAGGCCGCCATCTCATACACTTGAGCTGTCAAAGGTTTATGTATTATTATCTATATTATAACAATTTTCTCATTGTGTTTTAGCCATACAATTGCTATCACAATTATCTTGGTAAAAATAAACTGTTAAAATACATTCAGAATTAGAAGTTACTCACGTCCTTTGGCTGAGTCAAACTGCATAAGGTTTGTTCAAAATATAAGTTATTGTTATAGACAATATTACATTGTATTTGATGGTTTCTTTATATTGATAATAATTTATAGCACGTTGTTATCTCCTCTCTTGCTGTGGTTCACAAGCAGCACTTCCTCTGCGGAAATAGCCCATAGTAATCGTGCATTTGCATAAAAAGAACATCATTAATGCCTGCACAATGTTCCTCTATACTGAACTACATGATCATTAATCCATTCTTGACATTTTGTCTTTCTTGCAGAACTTCAAAACAATGCATATCATGAATGCTGGTACTATTTCTTTACCTGTGCTAATATCCCATGTGGATCTGTACATCCACTCCCCCCTTTGCCATTATGGCAGTGCTTAATTAGTTAAGCACAGGGGCAACTTACCTTTAGTGCATGAGTAAGTGGCTAGGAGTGTGACCATCAAGACTGAACTTACATTACATTAAAGAACACAGTGAGTTAGTATTGCAGCTCACTGCAGAACAGTTCCACCCATATCACACATGCTCTTCTGATCAGTAGAACTTTTCCATATATACCAGAGTAATCATCAGTAACTTTTGACAAACCATTTCTCATATTCTGTATACATCATATCTTACTTGTCCACATTATGATTTTGTCTTGAAAGAAATTATATGCCTTATCCTTCCCCTTGGGTCCTATGATCCAGATTTCTTCAGTCTTCCCTGAAGCATGTCCTTAAATGTATGCATGTCCTTTTGTGCATGGAAACTACTGCTGTAACTCCTTTACCACTGAATACCGAAGCATAAAAATACTGATATGTTGGGATTTTGGACTTTATCCATCGTCCTGGTTTTTAAGATAACAAATAAAAACACGACGTTTCGGAAACTGGATCTGTTTNTATAGTAACTACATAAAACTACTCTTTGTGCAATGAAAACTGGAGTCAACCAGCATATATCTTGTTCCAGATACTGTGATATTTGATAATACCAACAGTTACATTCGC
Organism: Cryptotermes secundus; assembly: GCF_002891405.2. Lineage (NCBI taxonomy): Eukaryota > Metazoa > Arthropoda > Insecta > Blattodea > Kalotermitidae > Cryptotermes > Cryptotermes secundus. Next base: position 342,372 of record NW_019744415.1, read on the forward strand.
AGCAAGAAGATACACTACTCTATTGCAATGGTTTCCCCTTTGACAGCTAAGGATGATGATACTGAGGATGATAAAATAACAATACAAGAAGGTTGAGAAAGAAATTCATTAGTAAGGTACCCGTGTACAGTGTTTTATACTGGAATTCACAACTTCATTCCGTGGCCAAATGATTTTTATACATATATCAATAACTACAGTGAAGAACTCTATCTTCTGGGATATAAGGTTATCACATAGTCTGCTGAATGGATTACAAAGCGTTATATCCCAGAAAACAGAACTCTTCACAACCCAAAGAGAACCCAAAATTCTAAATAACTACAATGTTCGGGAAACTGGAAGAAGGGTGAGAATGAAATGAAAGACATACTACTGCACAAAATGGCCAATTACTTGTATATACATATTATAGAAATATATTGCAAAAACATTCGTGAGAGAGCAGTACTGAATAATTATGTATTATCAGCTGGCTAGAATTAAGTGGCTTATATTTATAGCAAATTAAATGAACTGAACTAAAATCAGGGCATAATAATTAAGAAACAAAAAGATAATATTAAATGAATATACAAATCATAATGCAGTAGGTGTGATATTTGTTAAAACTCTTTGAATAAATTATGTACAAATAAATATTCTCAGGCCTTAAACTTGTATGTCAGCTGGTGACATGATATGTATATAGGTGTTACTATTTTCATAAATGTATTTATCTACATAAGAACAATGCTGGGAAATATATTTTCAATGCTTTCAGAAAATATGTGAAAATGCAAATTAAATGCTTCACAACTCTTTTTCAAATGAAGACACTTTATTTATACTGTAGGTTTCTATGTACATTAATTCATGTTTTTGTTTTCCTTCTTCAGAATTAATGGACCTTACATGCTTATTCATTCATTAAGTTACTGACAGATAAATTCGTATTGGCCTCAGACTTAAACATCTGAACTACCCAAACACCGTTCTTTCTAAACGTGAGTCTGTACCTGTGCAATGACATTGTTTTGCCACTGGTAACCACCTACAAGGCACCAAGGTGTTGCAAACGTAGAAAACCATAGTTTCAACTCTTACTACCATCAAAATCTCATACCTCATATTCTTTGAGCTTTTTTGGACATGGTGATGCTGGGATCGTACCGCAAACTCCTGTGATGACTTTAGAAGGAAACTGCACATCTCTCTCTCTCAATCAATTCTGCTTCTACTCATCAGTCAGATGACCAAACACCATGCAGTCTCTTGGAAGTCAACCAACATTTTGGAAGAACATGCTGCCTCCATCTTCAGAGTTTAAGAGTAAGCCAAGCAAGAAACTAGTATGAATCAGGCAGCATCTTCAACCTGATGATGGAGGCAACACGTTCTTCCAAGACATTGGTCGACTTTCAACAGAATACATGGCGATATATGCCAGAAGACAGGACATTTCATAACCACTGCTGTGAAATCCTCAAATCCTACTTGGTAACAATCTGTTGTATGTTACAATTTTGTCATAATGCCTTCATTTAACATGATCAAAATGAGATTTCCATCTCATTAGTCAATGTAAGTAATTCTACTTCTGCACTTCAAAAAGAACTAAAAGTGCTGAATGAATGACACAAACTAGGTTTCCAAATTACTGGCAGATGATTTTACCATTCCTGGCAGAGAAACTCTACTATTATGGTAACATCAACTTGCAGTCAGTCTGAAAAATCACACATACCCTAGGATTCGGGCTGTGTCCAACACAACTGTGATATAATGTATCAAATGAGTGGCACAACATTTCATAAAAAAAAAACCTCATATTCTGCTACATGTTCAGACAGTTAATCCGGCATTACGCACCAGTCTTATCCCACAGATCTGTTTTTAAAAACCCATGATGACGCTACACAGCTCTACATCATGGAGCTGGTATGTAGCCACACTGTGTCACCAGTGACAACCTGATGGACACTATATACAGGGTGTCCCAGGAGGAATGGACCAAACTTCGGGAGGGTGTTCCTTATGTTAAAGTATGCCGATATAACCCAAAACACCTATGTCCAAAGTTGAACGGTTACGGAGATAATGGCCAGAGAAGTGTCAAACTTTGACTGGCGTTGCACACTTGTTGATTACAAAATACATATTAAAACTGGCAGGAATATGTGGATTCTGTAATGTTAATAATGTACGTAACATCAAACTAACTTGTGAGTGACATGAAGCCATAAAATTGAAGTACAAAATACTCGCTCGCCATGTCATAATTGTCCTTAGGGTTTCCAAGCANAGATATTTATTGTGCTTCACTTCTGCACTCACACACTTTACGATTATTATCACTTTCAGTATCACAATTATTGCTTCCACTATATCTCGGCGAATACTAGACTGCTTTCGGCGGCGGCTTTCTTAAGACTGACTCATTACAGCGGAAGTGCATTATTCCTGCTGGTTCAACAATCCGTTGTTACGCAACGAACCTTCCATCTTTGGGGAAACGCATTTGTTGATTCTGCAATTCCTATACAACGGCCCACTGTTATTGCATTACCATGGAAATATCTACTCCAAACATGTTACAATATATATATACAGGGTGTCCCAGGAGGAATGGACCAAACTTCGGGAGCGTGTTCCTTATGTTAAAGTATGCCGATATAACCCAAAACACCTATTTCCAAAGTTGACAGTTTCAAGAAATAATGGCCGGCG
>NW_019744415.1:345394-461245 GCF_002891405.2 Cryptotermes secundus
TCATCCCGAACTGTTAAGCGTCATTTTATTCAGTGATGAGGCGTCTTTTACCCTGGATGGTGTAAATAATTTACGAAATGTGCATACGTGGTTCCATAATAATCCACATGAGATAATGGAAACGAAATTCCAAAAGAGATTGTCCGTGAATGTACTTTTAATACAGTTATGTAGTCTGTTTATACCACCATGCGCAGCCAGCCATATTACGTCAGCGCTTGCCAGTCATGTGTCATGTATAGTGCTTGGAAACCCTAAGGACAATTATGACAAGGCGAGCGAGTATTTTGTACTTCAATTTTATGGCTTCACGTCACTCACAAGTTAGTTTGATGTTACATACATTATTAACATTACAGAATCCACATATTCATGCCAGTTTTAATATGTATTTTGTAATCAACAAGTGTGTAACAGCGGTCAAAATTTCACACTTCTCTGGCCATTATCTCCGTAACCGTTCAACTTTGGACATAGGTGTTTTGGGTTATATCGGCATACTTTAACATAAGGAACACCCTCCCGAAGTTTGGTCCATTCCTCCTGGGACACCCTGTATATACACAGGAATTATGTCAACCATCAACACAACAAATACTCAGTTTTTAATATTCGATCTTTATTGCTGCTACACGTTTCAGTCATACAAGACCATCTTCAGGCAGTTATACACAGGAATATGTATAGTCATTGAAATGCCAATACAGATCCCTATCGGTGCAATGCAAACACTGTTTGTGATGTTTCTCTGATACCGAAGGCACTGCTGTGTGAGATTAACACAAGAAATATATAATGATGCAGGAATTTCTAACCTTCCCTGTCTACATTACATCATCCAAATACATCCATGTATTACATATATTAAAGCTATTTTTGACCATAAATGTAAATAACTTCATATGAATGGGCTGAATACTCGTAATCATCAAAGCATCTAACATCAGCAGGCAGCCATCCTGTATGCACTGAAGCAGCTAACACCACCTGAATTATGAGACATCCAACTAAGTAGCTAACATCACCAGAACACTTGAATGTCCTGCAGCCACTGAAGTGGCTAACATCACCCAAGCAAGCAGATATCCTGAAGTAATGTAACATAAACTGGCAGATGTCCTGAGGCCAATAAAGTAGCCACAGAACCCATACAGCAATCAAAATATGGCATTGATGAAATGGATGCACAGCTAAATGTCTACAATTTCATTACTAACAGTCTGTTCCAGCGAAGGTTGGGATGGTTAAAATATAAGATGTTCATAACAACACAAGAAAAATATATTCTTTAATAAACTTCGAATTTTTATTAGAGTTTTATAAACAATTACATTCCATGCAAGTTAAATGTTACTTCACTAGACATGCTATTATTATTTTACTTGCTGATTTAGCAAGCTTGTGGTGTGACAGGTTTTGTATCCAATGGCTTCGGCCTTGTATGGAGGTGCTGGAACGTGTGTAATAAATACCATACAATACAATATAAATCTTATGTAGGAATGAATAACACAATGTGGCAATTAATTTACAATTTAAGGTTGTTCAAATAACATTGACACCAGATCTGGATTTGAGCATTCAGCTTCTTCCACCTTTTCAGACTGACCCCACACCATCAAAGTGGGAACACTCTTCAGCCTGAGACGTTTATCTGTCCTAAATGGACATTTAGGATCCTTCCAGCTATAAAAAACAAATCACACACATTACTATCTTTTGATTCTTTACACAGACTGACAAAAGGGAGGAATAGAAGTTTAAGAATTATATACAGTAATTTGAAACGAATGCTTCATTTAGATCGATGGTGCACTGATTTAAAATTCCACATTCTCTACTCTGTCAAATCCTCAACACCACATTACCACATACTACTGCTCAACAGATTTTTTTATTTTGAGAACAGAAGCACAGAATATCAGACTACAACAAAGTCAGTACTTACCTTATGAAATTATTATTCAATTCAGTGTTTTATCAGAATAAATCAGCATATAACATTCATCCAAGATCAACTCAACAGCTGATCAACACTTTTAAGGAACAATCTTTTCTTGCCTATTTCACTAATTTTTTTATTTTTATGAGGTGATATTTATAATTGGCATGTCATAAAATTTGTCACATGTGGCTCTCTGTATAATAAAGACTGCATAGTACAACACATCCCTCCCTCTCACTCAATTCTGTATCATTTGATTTAAACATTTTTCAATAATTGGTGCTTGCTTAATTAAGCACCATGCTATGAAGATGAATGGGAGAATGCAGCTACCGTTCCACCATTTTTCACAACAGCACTAGATGGAGTTGAATGGTCAGCTTCATGCTACTCCTGTTTTAGCCTCCTTGGTATCCACTGTACTGGAGGCTGGTATGAACACTGCATAGAAGAAAGAATGTCTTGTCCTTGCTGGGAATTGAACCTATCCAAACAACAATCTACTTCTAGTTGCTATTCTAACTGAGTTATCACTGATAAATACTTGAAGGTGTGTTTGATTTTCCAATAAAGTCACTATTGAAATGCAAATATCTGTTCCCTCAAACTGCTGCTGATACTATGTCAAACTGTGCCATAACAGAAACATTCTGCTGAAGAGTGCACATGTACTTAATGCAGGTAATGTAAAGTTGTCCCTGTGCTTAATTAGTTGAACATTATACCATGAAGAATTGGGGGAGGGGGGGTGTACAGTTCACCATTCTTGACCTTGGCACTAGATGAAGGCGAGTGGTCAGCTTCACACCCCTTGCCACTTTACGCCTGGGGAAAGAGCTCATGGTACTCACTGATGTATATAAATGAAAGGTTTCAAGGTAAATGACTCCTCAGGATAAGGCCCTACAAACTCAGTGACAGTTCACATGTATTTCGCTCACATTTATCAGCTTTATCAATGAGGATACAATAATATTTACCCCAAACAAATGGGTGAGAAAATCTAATAATTTAACTAAATTGTGCAGTTGTGCTTACAGATAACATTAGTTACTTCAAACAATGAATAGGGGAGAAAATCTAATAATTTAATTAAGTCCTCAGTCATACCGTGTGACTGTATGAGCAAAACAGTGATGCAAATATGAACAAGAATGAGGTTTTAATAGCAGACTGACCATATTTAAATTTCAGTCACTACAAGTCTAATTATGTATGTTCAATGTTGCAGTAGAAAGCTTTGTAATGTTATGAGGTGGAAGATCTAGTGCATGACTACAAACATTTCAAAATTATAGTCTGGGTGAAGGAGGGACAATAATGGTATATGCATCAAAGAAATTCCCTGATGTCTGTGTCTGTGCATCTATACCTCCAGAACAGCTTGTCAGATAAAATTATTCTAAGAATGCTTCTTTCGACAAGATTAATTCAGGACATGCATTCTAATTTGTCGTCTATTTTCAAGCTGACATAAAAAATGTGGAGGGAAAAAACCAAACTGTAATGAGCAAACCTGATTCTTCTGTCACAAGATGAAGAAAGAATGAATGTGAACTTGTTAGAAACTGTCAAATGGAGCCTCCAGTTTTATCAACTACAGTTAGGTACCCACATTTAAAATGTTTATTAAGTCATGCAACAAGCTAGCGATTTCTTCTTCCTGCAGAATGTGAATAAACTGTACTGTAGGGAATGTAAACAATGATTGTTGTTGTTTACATTCCCTACAGTATGGACAATACTTTGTAAGATGAAGCACCAACTAAACAATTAATATTAACATCTACATCACGAGCCTCCTATACAATTATATATACAAAAGGGGGGAAAAGAATATTCCAATTTGTCCATGGGAACGTATGAAATTACATAAACCAACGACTGATTCGATGTTATAAAACATCAATTAAAATTTTATTCTTGTTTTACAATATAACTTATGTTTTATATAATCTGATTAACTGTATTTTTTACATCAAGTGTTTTATACGATTAATAGTCCCGTAGCTGGGCATTGGCCTTGATATTTGTTGTGTTGTGACCGTTAATAAAGAGGTTGTATATTGTAACACAACAGGATGCATGAAATGAAAAAAAGCTTATAACTTAATAAAATCCTATCTACAAGATAGATATCAGAGACTGTTAGTTAATGTTAATTCAAGTAAATACTGCTCTAGATGGGAACCTGTTACTGTTGGAGTCCCTCAGGGGTCCATACTTGGTCACTTGCTCTTCCTCTTATATGTTAATGGTATGCCTAATGTAATATCCGACATCTCAAACCCTGTCTTATATGCTGATGACACTAGTCTCATAATTACAAACGGTGATATCCAAATGTCTGAAAGAGATATAAATACCACCATACATAGATTAAATAGATGGTTTCATAGCAATTTACTATCATTAAATCTGGAAAAAACTTATTTCCTTCAATTTTTAACTAAAAGCACTAATGCAGTTGACTTAAATATATCATATGGAAACAGACAAATAACTAGTGTACATACCATAACATTTTTATGTTTAATAATTGATAAAAATGTATCATGGCATACTCATATTGAACAATTTATACCTAAACTAAATAAAGTATCCTACATAATTAGATTTTTGAAACCATTCTTGTCTTTGGAGACCTTAAAAATGGTTTACTTCTCATTAGTCCATTCAATTATCTCGTACAGTATAATATTTTGGGGTAGCTAAACTCACTCGAAAATTATATTTATAATCCAGAAAAGGATAAGAATCTTACAAATTCCGGCAGCAGGGATTGTCAAAATTTATTTAAGGAACTGTCTATTTTACCATTCTACCCTCAGTATATATTCTTTATTAATGTTTGTTGTTAAAAATAAAGACTTATTTAAAATGAACTCGGATGTTCATACTTTTAATACAAGATCTATTTGTGATTTGCATTTTCCAGTGGTAAATCTGACTGTATGCCAGAAAGGAGTACGGTGCTCTGGTATTAATCACCTTCCATCAACTCTTTAAACAAATAAACGGTGGGGCGCAGAAACTTCCTTTTTTTTTTGAAGGCGAATAAAAGAAAAATTATTGCTGATAGACAAAATTTATGTTTAGCTAATGAAAGAACATACTTTAAAGTTTTAAATCATGTAGTTTTAACCAAAATATCTTGAATGTGGTGGCCACCGTTCCCTATGCACTGATGCAAACGTTTTCTGAAGTTCCTCTCTGCATGTTCCAACATGTGCACTGGAATTTGGGCTACTTCCTGCCGAATAACATTCTTCAGCTGAAGCAGGTTTATGGGGCGATGTTTAAAAACCTCTGCCTTGAGGTATCCCCATAAAAAAAATCACAGGGCGTTAGATCAGCTGAGTGCGCTGCCCACGGGATGTCACCTCGAAGTGAGATGAGCCGTCCGGGGAACTTTGCCCTCAAAACTGTCATCGAAGCTCGGGTTGTGTGGGCCATGGCACCATCCTGTTGGAACCAGACATTTCCTAGATGCATTTCTTTAAGAGCTGGTTCGAAAAAGATCTCAAAATCGACTGTCGAACTGCCTCCATATTTTCTGTTGTCGTAACGGTCCATTGTCGTCCTGATGATTTTTTCACCACACTCCCAGTTGTCCTAAAGTTCTCTACCCACAGAACAATCGATTTCCAGTCGGGAATGGGACCTCTGGGCTTAATTCTGAAGTGAGTATGGAATGCACGCTGCACCGCCACGTAGGATGGTTGTTCGGAAAATAGGCTTCGACAGCAAGCGCACGCTACTCACTCGTCCACCTCATGTTTCCTACTGAGGGGTATTGGACAGAAACTTCCACGACTGCTGCATTCGCCAAGCCTATCTCCACTTTTCTGCAACCTCCCCTCCCTTAACAATGCGTCTTCACAAAAAGGAAGTTTCTGCGCCCCACCCAGTATCATATGATATTCCTAAATTTAAAGTGCCATTAAAGAATTTCCTGACCACCAAATCTTTCTACACTGTGGAAGAATACTATTGTTATGAATAAGAATTTTGAAATTTGACTACATCTAAAGTATTGAAATTCCTGATTTTATGACTGTAAATTTTGATAATTTTGATTGTAAGATGTCAACGTTATGTTTTTAAATGTACTATTTTGTGTATAAATATTGTGGCAATCTTGCATGTTTTTATAATTTGTCCGATCATGTATAAGAAAATTTATTGTGTTTATTGGTTTCAATCGTTTTTGAAACTATGCAAGTATGGGACTTGTTCCACATCCAGTGGCGTTTTAGCCCCTCTGGATCTATGGAATTGGAAATCAATATGAATATGAATATGAATATGAATAAGTTTATCATACCAGCTCCACAAGTTACATCAACGTAGTTAAGGATATCTTCAATGCTACTAAAGATAAAATACAATGTACATTCTTATATGCCAAAATGAAAAATAAAAACATATGGAATTGCAGCTATCTGTCTCACTTTTTCTTTAACTCATAGACCAGTCTTAACAACAGCTAAATAATAAACCAAATACAGCCACACAGACCAGTTATAAACAAAGAGATCCAACAGTGATAAAGGCAAGCAAGAGAGAGATCAAACAGCCCCATCACAACAAAAAGCAAGGCAGTTACCCATCCAAAATCTTATTTACTTGCTACATGATATCTGTGTTTCCATAAAGCAGCATATCCTTTTCATTACAAAAATCTTTCTTGTGCAGTTCTGTTCTGCTGAAATTGTTGCCAAAGCTGGAAGATGTTCCTAGAACATATTTCTTCAAATTGTGGTCTCTGGGATTATGACTCCATGTAGTTCAGTAGTTGGGCACCACCATTCCTGAGGGACACAGTGCCTCTGTCTTAAGGGTAGAGCTTCACCTCAACCCTGAAGATGGAGGCAGTATGTTTGTAGATGAAACTACAGGATGTCTGATAATCTACATCTAAGTGAGGTCATTTATTTTTGCTGCTCTGCAAATTTCTGAATTCATATCAGTTTAAAATACAGTAATTCTGATTTGAAAATACTTTAAATGTTAGGGTACAATTTGTGTGATATTGTGCTTGGGTGCTGACATGAAATTTGTTTCACTGTAGTTAGTCCACTGCTTCCCATTTGGGCATCTCTGCTTGTGATTCTAAACATGTTATTAATGTCTACTTACAACTTCCTGTCACCAACACCAACATACACAAAATGTATATCCTCTGCATCTTCTACAGCTTTTTCAACAACAGGCATCGCTGCAGGAAGAAAGTGACAATAAAAGTAATGTTGTAAATTCAAACCAATATGGAGAAAGAGAACAATTTTGCTCAGCTAAAACATTTTCTATATTAATAATAACTTCATTATTAATTACAAAACTTCCAGCAAGATTTTAGAATTCCAAAATGATCTGTCAAGATATCCACAGAAACACAGGGCTTCTCTCTCCCTCTTTGTACCCTGCTTCACCTTTGGGTGGGGCAACCCAGGTTCAAAAATGAACTCTCATAATTGTGCAACAGTGGCATAACCATTATGGTTAGTGTGCAGCAACTGTTCCAGTTGATTTCAGACTGAGCTAACACATGTTGGCTTCAAATAAACCATACAGATACGATGGAAGTATGAAGGCGAGTCAGTAAATAGGTCACAGATGGAAGTGAAACAGCTGTAATGGACGTAATAGGCTTTCTATAGGTATCAGTAGGTAGCAGCACAATCCAGCCTCATGACAGTCTAGGTAGCATCGCCTAGGCCTTTTTGTATTTACAATTTTTTTTTTCTACAATAAAAAAAGTCTAGGTAGCAGACAAGCATACACATGTTCAAAGCCTGGTTTCAGTAGTTAAAATGGCGACCATGCTTCAGCAGTGTACTACCAAAGAGCAGCGATCTGTTGTGCCTTTCCTGTGGTCAAAAGGACTCAATGCAAAGGATATTCATAAAAAAATGTTTCCTGTTTATGGTGGGAAGTTTTTGTCTCATATAGCAGTTCACAAATGGGTTGAGAAACTTTCTCATAGAAGTTCGAAAGTTCCAGATGATGCCCAACTAGGCTGCCCTGTTGAGACTGTGACAGAAGCAACTGATCTGCACTGACAGGATAACAACAGTGTAGCAACTGCACTAGAGTGTTCCCAAGGTTTAGCATACAGCATAGTACATGACTGTTTGAAGTTTTGGAAAGTGTGCACACAATGAGTGCCCACAAAACTGAAGCACTGAGAAAAAATTACTCGAATGGGTCTGTCCTTGCAACATCTCTTACAGTATGCAGATGAAGGAGAAGATACGCTTAACAGGATTGTTACTGGGGATGAATGAGAGCATCACTACCAATCCAAATCAAAGTGTACTTCAATGCAATGGAAACATCCTAGGTCACCCTCAACCAAAAAACTCAAAATTCAAGGTTCTGCCATCAGCTGGGAAGGTTATGCTCACCATGTTTTGGGATTCTCACGGAGTACTGTTAGCTCATTTTCAAAAGCATGGTGAAAATATGAGTTCTGCATCTTATTGTGAGGTTCTATCGAAGCTTTGAGATGCAATTCACAGAAAACGTCCAGGCCAACTGACAAGAGGGGTACTGATTAATCATGACAATATCTGACTCCATACAGCCCAAGCAACCCACGAGAGAATTTAAGAACTACAGTGCAAAATTCTTGAACATCCGCTTTTCAGCCTGGACTTGGTCCCTAGTGCCTTCTGTTTGGTCCACTAAAAACCACCCTGATGGCAAACACTTCACTGATGACAAAGAGGTTACAATGGAAGTCCAGAAGCGGCTGTGACAGCAGTCAAAAACGTCTATGCTGCGGGTTTTGATGCAATGGTAAAGCAATGGGACAAGGGTATCAATGTTGGTGGAGGATATGTCAAGAAATAAATGCCCCCCCCCAATACCCATTTGTGACCCATTTCCTACTTACTGACTCTATGGTTCAATGTTACTTGAGGGGGGTGGGGCTAGGATGGCATTCCTACCCGTTTCTGGCAATGTCTAATATTTATCAATAAATATACATGATAAAGCTACAGAGATTCTTCACATGAAATTGTTACAAGATAAATATAAGAATTTTGCACTGATTTTCAGCAGAGCCTCTGAGTTTCTGCACATACAAAGCAAAATATTTTTTTTTCACAAAATATTAACATAATTTTAAGAAATGATGAATTAGAATGCTTGCACTAATGGTTACACTAAGGCAACAAGATTAAAATATTGGTAAAATACACACGCATGGTGTGGATCAAAATGGCAACCACCTAAAGAAAATAGAGGGCAAACAACTCATGACACAAAACCTGGTATTTAAAAGTTCCCTGATCCTATGGCAAAGTATACATCAGCCAAACTGGCTCTCACATTTCCACTAGAATTTTGGAACACATCAGAGATTGCAAAATAGAGAACCCCACTTGAAAAGAAGCCAAAAATTTCACCAAGACCAAATTTTGACAATACTGAAGCCCTCACAAACATCCAGACTTACCATCCCTCCATTACCTGGGAAACCACATTTCTATATTGACTTACACACTTATTTTACATTTGTATATTATTTTGCAATTGTATGTGTATAATGTATTATATTAATGTATTACTGTATTACTGAATAGGGTGTAATGTCTTTGTATTACTGTATTACCAACTGACAAGGCTGCTTGTTGTATGGCCACTATTGTATCTTATTTTATTGTATGTGGACATCTATATCCTAGGTGATGATCACTGTTATGGATTACTCGAAGAAAAATAAAATGAATGAATAATGAATGAACCATCAAAACAGTGAAACCCGCACAACTTGAAGCACAATCTCTTAAGTTAAAAAACTCATGTGGATATGATGAGATATCACTCTTTGTTTTTAAAATAAGCTTGTCATTTATAATTTCACCTATAAACTATATATGCAATAAAATGTTAAGGGGAGGAGTTTTTCCTGATAGACTAAAATATGTGATAATAAAACCCTTGTATAAGAATGTCATAAGTGTCGAATTTTAGACCCATATAACTTTTTTCTTGAAAATATTTGAAACTATAATATATACAAGAACTTTAGAACATCTTAATAAGTATATAAGCATCATATCCCAAGTACTGAACAATATGGATTTAGGAAAGGATTAAAAACAGATAATGTAATTTACAGATTGACTAGAGAGATTTTAAATTCTGTGAACAAGCAATTAGTGGCAGGTGTTTTCTGTGATCTGGAGAAAGCCTTTGACTGTGTAGATCATGATATGTTGTTGTCCAAACTTAAATTTTATGGTATTACTGGGAAAGATCATGCACCTTATGGATCTTATTTAAGTAACAGATATATTAGAACAGTAATACATAAAAGTGATGTGAATACAGTATCCTCGGATTGACTTAGTGTTAGACAGGGAGTGCCACAAGGGTCTGTATTAGGACCTTTGTTGTTTCTCTTATATACCAAGGGCGTTCCGTATACAATACCTCCTATTTCTTTGTGTTAATCTGTAACATCTGAGCTGGATGTTGGAAGTGTTGTAGTAAAGGTTGAACCTTCCTGCCAATGTACTGTTAGTTCGGTTGTCGTGCAACAGATAGCGACAGCAGAGCAGTCTAGCAAAATGGCGTCTGACATAGAAGTGCGTACGAAGCAGAGATGTGTTATTCAATTTCTCACAGCCAAACGAATTGCACCCACTGACATCCATTGATGCTTGCTAAAGGTGTACAGAGACGATACAGTGGATGTCAGCACAGTGAGGCAGTGAGTAGTGCGTTTCAACAGTGGCTAAAGTCAAGTGCATGACAAGCCATGCCGTGGGTGTCCCTGCTCAGCTGCCACTCCTCACAATAAACAGAGCCTCGACCAGCTCAACCATACAGATCGGCAGATAACGACCAGGGAACTGTGTGCACGGCTTAATATCGACTGTAATGCATTGGAAACAATGTTGGGGAAACTGGATTATCGCAAAGTTTGTTCCAGGTGGGTCCCGAGGATGCTTTCACAGGACCACAAAACTCACTGAACGGAAGTCTGTCACGACCTGCTGCACTAGTTTGAGGCTGAAGGCGACAAGTTTCTGGACAGCATCGTCACCAGAGATGAGATGTGGTGTCACCACTACGAGCCAGAATCCAAAAGACAGTCTATGGAGTGACGACATCCGGATTCCCCAAGAACAAAGAAGTTCAACACACAGCCATCGGCAGAGAAAGTGATGTGCACGGTCTCTTGGGATAGGGGGAGTGTGATTTTCTTGGATTTCCTGGAGCCTGGTGAGACTGTCAATTCTGAACGCTACAAGATGACACTGACTAAGCTGAAAGCCCGCATTTCCTGAGTCAGGCCAGAGAAGCAGGCAACCTTTCGCTTGCAACATGATAACGCTAGACTCCATACCAGTTTGGCGACCATCGTGCACATTGCAAAGTTTGGCTAGACTGTCCTACCACATCCACCTTATAGCCCCGATTTAGCACCTTCAGACTTCCATCTCTTTGGGCCTGTGAAAGATGGACTACGTGGGCAACATTTTCCAGACATCGATGCTGTCATTGCAGCTGTAAGAAAGTGGCTAGCTTCTGCTGGCACAGACTTTTACGGGCACAGCATACAGCTGTTGTTCATCGCTGGGAAAAGTGCATAACGAATGGTGGTGATTATGTGGAAAAATAACTGTAAGTAGCTGAAATCTTGCTCTACTTAACTGCATTATTATGCTTTCTGTATCTGTTGTAGTTTTTGTTAAAAAAAATATAGGAGGCATTATATACAGAATGCTCCTTGTATAAATGACTTGCCTAAAATATTAAATACATTTTCTACACCTATAATTTTTGCTGATGATACTAGCATCCTATTTTCACATTCTAATATAAATGATCTTAACAGGAATATTCTTATAGCAGTTGAAATCTTAAGTGGATGGTTTAGAGCTAACAAATTATCTTTAAACTTTAACAAGACACATTGTATTCAATTCAAAACCAAGACAGTAATGTCAGATACTTTTACAATAAATCACAATAATAAGTTTATCAACAGTACCCTCAGTACTACATTCTTGGGAGTTATAGTTGATAGTGCCTTAACATGGAAGAATCATATTAATTTACTTGTAAGAAAACTAAGTAAGGCTTGTTATGTAATTAGAAATATGAAATATTACGTGTCTATTTCAGCTCTAAAAGTGATCTACTATTCTTTTTTTCACTCCTTAATGAGCTATGGTATCATCTTTTGGGGAAACTGATCTCATAGTTCTGCTATGTTTCTTCTCCAGAAAAGGCTATCAGAGCAATGTTGGGATATGCAGTAAAGTTTCATGTAGAAACATATTTAAAGAGTTAAATATTTTATCATTTGCATCACAATATATATTTTCATTGTTAGCATTTGCATCACAATATATATTTTCATTGTTAGTATTTGTATTGCAAAATATAGTTCTTTTTCCATCAAACACTGATACTAGACAAAGACAAAATTTGTATCTACCTCAAGCTAATTTAACTACTTATAAAAAAGGAGTTTATTACGTGGGTATAAAAATATTTAATAAACTGTCCATAGAGATCAAGAACACATCCAATAATTTTAAAAAAAGTTTAAGGTTGTATTAAGGCATTTCTTGAACACTCATACATTTTATACTGTGGATGAATATCTAAGCAGATAACCTTTATTATCGTTCTATTCATTGTACTGCCTAGTTATGTAATAACTATGTATGTATTCTATGCTCTATATTATTTTATAACATGTTCTATATCCATCTTTGGATCTCTTGAATTTACAATAAATAAAAATACATATACAATACAAAGATGGTCATAAAATGGGTAAAGCTTGGCTTCACCTCTTGTCCCCCAACCCTTCTTTTTCTTCTACAACATGTGGCTTCTTACCATTGGATAGCACCATACTCCACACACCTACCCTTACATCCAATGTGAAACCTATAAGTAGGTCCACTTCCTCCTTCATCCTAACAGATCCACAAGCAGAAGTCATACAAAATCATGATAATGAGAATGTTCGCAACATCGGACAAGGCGAAGCCCGACACAGAAAGTATAAGAGGCTTAAACTTGGCGGCGGTCAGGCATACGACCGTTCAAGTGACTAGACTGCCGTGGTAGCAAATACTACTAGGATATATATGTATATATATGAAAGGGCATAATCCGCTGTACCTAGCCTGGACTGACAGAGGCTGTGTATATATTGTACATAGAAGTAAGGATTAAGTGTGTATTTGTAAATGTATGTAAATACAGACAATAGACTTAATACAGACTGACTGACAGATGACAGACCCGACCTCTCGTCAGAGAGGGCGCTACACATAGACAGGACAGTAACTTTCATTGAAAAGAAATATCTGGTCATGAGCCCCAGCTGGGGCTCGACACCAAGACCGACAGACTGACTGACCGTCAGTTGTAACATGACCTGACCTGACCTGACCTGACCTGATCATCCTAACATTCACACAGAAAATTATGACTACAACACATGACAAAGGGTAAGAATAGCACCAACATACAATTCAGATAAGCCCCATATGAATGAGAGCAGGGAGGTCTCACCTAAGTCTGTTACAACATTTCTGACCAGCTGCAGATAATATCTGGCAAGCATGTGACCTATGCTCAGATGTTCACAGTGCCAGATTCTGTGGTAAGCTATCCATGGTTTTATTCATGAATTCTTCTCTCCTCATTTGGCCAATGCCATTAAATAAGCCACAATGATCTTCCCTCCAACGTCAACAAATTCTCTGTTCACATTAACTTCTACATAAAATAGTTTGTAATAAATACCACAGAAAAAAAATTTAGAACATTGAATTCTGATTGGTTCTTTGATTTTTAATGACATAATTTCAAACACAAAGGCTATATAAGGTCAAATGACATTGGTAGAAAAGCATGTGTTGTGTGCATACAAGGATTTGGCCATTATCAGATGTGACCACTTCCTGGAATTTGTCTAAGAGATGAGGAAACCATGAAACAGCGGTCAGTATATCCAACAACCTGGTTGTAGTTCAACTATGTTTATCTCCAAAATACATGTCTGGAACGTCACTGCCACACCAACCTGCTTGGTGAATTTAAAAAAAAAACATATTTTTTTGGCATAAACCACGATACTTTACATAGTATTTATTTCTCATGGTATTTAATGACACTTTATCAACTGCAGAAGGTGTGCAGCATCAAATAGGGAGGACTTTTGAATTAAATCTATCTTAATTTGAGATATCACAGAAACAAACCTCGATAAAATAATCGATCTCCAACTGGGGATTCGAACAGGCAACCTTGAAAATATACAAATCAATGTTGGGTCCATTACAACACACCGGCATGTTAGCGCCTAAAACGTTCCACATTTTGATAGATCATGTTGTAAACATACCTTTTACACAATCTGAACACCAGCTTTTTCCATCTTCACCTTTAGACCCTGAAAAGTATACGACCACTGGTTTACCCTGAGTTTCCAGCTCCCCAATTAAGTTGCAAAATGCATCATAACCTTCTACTGCACTCCGAACAGCCATTTCTTGTCTAATATTATTCAGCTTCCCTCGGCCTACAGATTACGTTCTATTAGTTTGCCTCACACCATCTAACAGTCCAACAGATTACTTTCCAGCTTTCAGAGATTCCCCTTCATAAATGCACTACCTCTTCCTCTACGTTCAACAGCCAATGTTTGCATAAGATAACGGCAGCTACAAACTCTACATCCTCTACATCCTTTCACGCTACAATACCAACACATTACCAACCGCTATACTATTCTACTTAACTACTTTATGCCATTCCATCCATATTCATGCCGCCACGCGTAGAAACTATCTGAATGTAGCCAGCAACAGAATCAAATATCCCTGTCCATGGCACGTCCGTTTGTCTAAATGAATAACTCGAGAACCGCTAATAAATTTACGTGAATTGTATTTTTTATGCTTTATTCAGTGACGCTGACAGCAATTCAGACATAATATCCTCGAATAATAAAACGATAAATGAGTAAAGAATTTGATCGGATGTGGAATTAAGCGGTGGTGGCCTAGTTAGACGTACTATTCTAGCACTAGCTTGGAGAGACTGGGAAAAAACACGCATGTTAGAATATCCGGTATCCATGCCGAGATTTGCACCAGGACCTTCCACGAAGCAAGAATGATACCCACTTAACCGCGTTGGTCAACATAAATTTCATGAAAACTGATATTCTGGGGCTTTACTAAAATTTGTCGACACGCTACAATTTTGGTTAAACTCGAATAATACACTTAACATGAAGACATACATTCATACATACATTCTGGGCATATATCATGCGTAACTCGCTAAATGTTCGTCGGAGCGAAAAGAGTTTGAAACTAGAGTTTGTACAGAAAATTAAATACATTTTATGCCTAATACAATTTTCCACAATCTTTGCGGTTTCAGAGATAATTAAAGAAAAGGAGACGAACGTCCCAGAATTTGGGCTGTGTTAATTTTCTTACTTCATCTTCTGCAAGAAGAACCATATACAACTACCAACGGAACTGAATTCGCAATCCTTAGACCGCACGGACAGTGAAACCGACTTGTAGCAATTCTTCTTCTTCAAATATCCTATCTGCAACTTTATAAAGAAATCCATTTTGCCTAATGGTTGCTGCAAATATAGTGAATAAGCAATTGTGAACTGCTCACATTTCGTGGTTTACAGGCTTGTGGGTTAGGGAATTGAGCCTTAATGGCTGTCATTATCTTGGTGTAGGTGGCTACAGGCTTCGATTCTCAGGAGCCTCAGGAGTGTTGGGAATTTTTCTGTCACCGCATTCAACATCCAACCAGCTATTCACTCTCTAGTGTGATCGCTGGGGTTCCTGGGGATTCTTTTCCTAGTAACTAAAGCGGCCAGAGCGTGAAACTAGCTACAACTTCGATTTAATTATGAGGTTAAGATTGTGTGTAGCTTCCACATCCCAATATATCTTCTTGGCTAAAAAGCTCTCACAGTAATAAATTAACAAAATTAAGGGCCCAAAGAAGAAACTGATTTTTGGACACAACCTAAGCCACACATAAAATATATAAACTCCAGACTTTGAATCCTTCACAGCAGATTGACTGAAATCAGTGAACGATAGGTGACAGAACAGGGTTTAATGGAAATGCGTCATCACATAAATGAAAATTACCTAAATCACATGAGGCATGAACCTCTCCGAAATTTCGTAAGCAAAGGAAGGGAAATTGTCTAAACCCAAGGACGATATGCTTGAGACCCTTCAGACGCTTGAGACCTTGAGACTAACAATAAGACTGAAACGGGAAGGGCCGCCAACATAGACTTACTTCGGGAAAGGGTAAGAACAAAATATTTTGAATGGGTGTAAATTACTTTAGTCAGCTGTTAAGTTGCACTGAGTTAAACTTTACACAGGACGCACACAATACTGTCGAAGTTAAAATTGATGCACAAATTATTATGTGTGTCTGTTGAGCATGGAGTACTGTGACGAAAAAAAACGTGTTACTTTTCTAATCGGTTCTGTTTAAGAGTGCTGGCTTTATTACTAACATTTCGTTTATAAGTTTGACAGTGGTTGATTTTAACACATACGGAACACTATAGAAAATAATTTCAGTTTTAAAGTTAAAGGTTAATGATACGGTTGAAAATGTAGTGGCATTAGAATGGCTGTGTTGGCTACAAGGAAGTCTCAAATGTCTGAAATGACTGCGATATGTAAAGTGTGGTTATGTTGTTCGGTGTAAGACTGTAATCATCTGATAAGTAAACACGGAATAGCCATAGGCACGCAAAGGGACAGTACGTGTGATAGACTTGGGCGGTGAGCAGAGTTGCAAGTCATAAGATATTTCACGATAGCAATGTGTGTAGGTATTTTATTTTGTTTCAAACGTCAGTTATACATTTAATCCACTTGTTTCAGGTCAACATGTCTCTCTCAAAGCCTATATATAATGTCTTAGGATTTTATTTTCAACAGCTGCACACAAATCCAGTCAGAACAAAGTCGGTCACCAGGTTAGTAACGAAAGTGTTCATATAGCTATTACTGGGTTCTGTTAAATAGCTTATTTACCCAGAAAAATAAATTATCATTTTGGACATCCTTCATTTGAAGGTGAATTTTTTTTCCATTGAACACAAACACACCGTTCTAAGGAAGTTTTACAGTTCTAACATATTCAGAAATACTCATTTGTTGTCATATCTAGACTATTATATCACTGAAAACAGGTTGTAAATTTATTCCGTCATTATGTGGAACAGCAGTTTTGACACATTATTCTACCCTGGTAACATTATCCACTTAATTAGACAAAAAATAAATGTCCTCTTTAAGGAATGCATCCTGTTGTGTTATTCTATATAAATTCTTCGTTACCATGCTGTTAAGATCAATAAACTCATTATACAAAGTGATATTTTCTGATACACTAAGAAATTCCATCCTGTTGAATGATCATGTATTTATGACATCTTCATTCATTGTATATGGAACTATAGATTACATTATCAGGCATTGAAAAGTGACTTGTAAATTTTATATTTACATTATATCTTTTATTACAAATTTATAATGAATACATACTTGTTTATATTATATATTGTTTCTGTTATATTGGACTATTGTCCTTATCCTGGGTCCTAAGACCTTGTAATGGATTTGTGGCATGTAAATAAATGAAATGAAATGAAAAATATGAATGAGACTCTAATGGTTGTTGTGTTGAGGTGGAAACAAAATGAAGAATTACAATAAATGTCCTGTTGAGTTTATAACAATAGCTGTATGTGTGAATATGAATGATGTAAGATCACAATGATAAATTAAATTCATCATTGTATTAGATGTTCAAGGCCACAGCATGTTATTTGATAATTAATGTCACAGAATAAGTGTGATGAATGTGGGTTGTGTGTGTGATAAGTCAGAGCCAAGTATAATGTTTTAACATTTTAGGGCATACTGCCACAACAGTTGAGAAACAGAGCATTCGTGGCCATCAGCAGATGTGGGTTTACATACAGCCATTCTTCATATGCAAAATGAAGTAAAATGATTTGTGGAAAGGTTGTATTTTGCATCCAAGACTACTGTATCATACACCATTGATATTTGTAATTCATATTATAAATTAGGCATTAAGAATGTCCTCTGTTCAAAGGTGACATTTTACCAGAAAAATAAAATAAAGCTATTCCTGAAACAGGCTGTGGGGGCCCATAGGCCTGTGAGACATTGAGGTTTCCACATTTTCTAGACATCTGGCTCACAGATGGCGGTGAGGTTGTCAGCCTTACATGCCAGCTTCCCTTTACCCCTAGCTCGTTTCTGTTGGAGGCTGAGTCAACTGAAGTGCCTAGTGCAGCTGGAAGGATTAGGTCAAGTGAATAAACCAATGCCTCATCAGGAATCAAACCTGCAACCTGTGGCTTGTGGAAGTTGAAGTTAATTTAAATGCTTCTCCTTAAACATTCACAAGAAAGTTTCAAGGAGGTTGCTGAATTGTCTGCCCCCCCCACCTCCCTCACGTTTTCTCACTTTTCCCTTCTCCTTAAACATTCAGTTCCTTGGTTCTTCATCCTGCCTGTGCCTGAAGCTGCAGTGTTACTACTTAATTAATTGATTATTTTTCTTTATTGACTGAAGTATGCCAAAACTGATAAATTGAGGAACTCACAAAGTGATTCTTTGAAGCAGGAGATTGCTGGTGAAGCAATTCACAATTTATAGATCACAGGATCGCTCCACTGGATTATAGCCTGCGCCAGTAAATCCAGTCCACAACTTCCGACCCTTTTTCATTAAGGGCCACTAAAGTATTATTCTCCCATATACACTTGGTATACTCGTTGGTGTCTCCACCTTATCGTGGTGAGGGTGTTTGAGTATGCCAAGGACCCTGAGAGCTATACCAGCGGTAGCGTAGCTACTGGCAGGGCCTCCCTTGCTGGACAGGTCAAAGGGTAGGCATCAGACGAAGAGAGACACCGAAAACTGATGCCGGAAGCAGCGTCATCAGCGGCGACTTGAAGCACAGAGAAAATAATGCTCGAGATGGTTCAAGTTCGTATAGCAACAGGCATGACCAGAGTGGTTTGAACGGCTGTTGTACTGCGATGTGGAAAGCAAATGGAAAAACTACCACATTATCACTATTCCTGGATAGTCTCTTTCCAAAAACAGAAGATCGCATTAAGTGGAGAAACTGTTTTGGAAGAGGCTGTGGACCTGTCATCTGACAGATTACTGATGAATGAATGAATACACTTGGGTCTCATAAGTGGACTTTTCCCTTCAGGTTTTCCCAATAAAATTTTGTATCCATATCTTCTCTCTCCCATTCAATACATTCACAGGTACCCTCTATATCAGGCGGTTGTACCCCTCAACCATCCACAGTAAGGAACTCAGACTGTGGAGTTTTGGCAACAAACAGTGGGGTTTTGGTATTCAGTACTGGCCACACCATAAATGTGTCTATTTCCAATTATGACACCATGCAACTCTTTGCAGCTGTGTGATAGCAACTCTTGGGAACTTGACATCACAGTATTTAGCAGGTGTGAAAGTAATCAATCAGGACAGCCTAATTGCCTATGGAGTGTTTGGGTGAGTACAGTGCTTTTAAGAATAGGTGAGTCTTCTCTTACAAAATTGTATTATAAAAAACAAATACAAATATAAATCACTCTGTCCAGTGTGACCTGTAAGTTTTTTACTACATGAAAACTTAACACCCTTACATGTTTCGGTCTCTGCGGACCATCTTCAGAGGGCAAACATCACTACAAATAGGAAACCACCATCACATAAGTCGTTTAGACGTGAAGTACGTACACTTATATGCTACAATGCATAGTACACAAAATAGAACATTTCACAAACAGCAGTTTCTTGGGAATGTAAAGTTTTTAAAAAATTATTTAAAATTTCTTGATGCTAATTAAACATTTTTGCATTGTCACTAATTAAAATTCATAAACCATGCAGGTTCGTGTTTGTTCTCCCATCATCCCTCCTGTATGGGGCAGATATTGTGCCACCTGTCTATCTTGATGTGGAGGTTCTTTATATCTTCCAGGGTTTGCTCGTGGCTGCTGGCTGTTTTCACTGTTCAGAAACAAATCAAATTTAACAAAAACAAACTCTGTGGTTTTAGTCCATAAGTGAACTATACTGACTGAGTGACCACTGCTTGTCAGTGAAGTTAGTGCCAACTTTAGCGAATGGAGGGTGTTGCCTGGTCAGCACAATGAATCCCTGTGGCCGTTAATTTCGGTTTTCTAGACTGAAGCTGCTATTTCCTTGAAATAGTTCCTCAGTTATCCTCACAAGGCTGAATGGACCCTATTCCAGACCCACTACTTCTCAGAAAGTCTGGTAGCGCCAGGAATCGAACCTGGACCTCTGGATCTGGAGCCAGGAATTCTGATCACTAGACCACAGAGGCAGTCAAAATTGTATTATGGAGAAACAATTACAAAATCACATCAGCTTCGTGTGATGAAACTGACCAGTGTAACATATCCAGCCCTTAGTTTACAGTTTCCGTATTTCGGTGTTAGTCATTAATAAAGTTTGAACTGTTTTTGTGGCTTTTCATCCAGCACAAATCCTTGCACTTGTAAAGGAAGCAAATTGCACCAGTCAGTTTAGTATATTAAGGAAGAATTCTGCCCCTAAATTGGAGTAGGGTAGTGAATATGTTTGAAGCAAAGTTCATTGGAGAGGATTAAATTGTATTTTATTCAAGGAGAAATTATTTCATCATCCAGGGACAGAAAACCTAGGTCTCTTATCTTAATGTATGCACTGTTACAGATGGCTGGACAGTCAGGTTGAATTGTCAACTTGAGTGACAGCTTTTCTTCATGCTAAACATGTTTGTAATGAAGATGTCTTATGATTTTGTAATATCAAAATAGTCTTGAATAGTTTTAATACTCTTATATTAATAAGCAGATGATCCTTTGTAATTACATTATTTATTTTCTAGGCTTTTGTTTGGAGGTTCAGTTCCCCACTATTTCTACAGCGCTTTAGATCGCTATATATCTGATGATGTAGCTTTGGCACCACTTAAGCAGCTGATTTTGGAGAGACTGGTCTTCATGCCTCTGTTTCAGATTTTGGCCTTATATGTGCTCCCACGACTAGAGGTATCTTTTAAGTAATGATGATAATGTTCATTATTGGATACAGGCTAATACATTACTTGGGTTAGAATGTACAACACTTAATAGGGAAGTTGAACATAACTGTGATATGTGAAAGGAAAAGAGGGCTATGTCCAGGATTTGATTTGAGGTGGGGGGGGGGACCCCAGAAAAGTTTTCATGCTGATGTTCACAAATTAAGTATGCAGTTGTCATAAATTTTAATCCCCTCCATCACTAACCTTTCCTCTCCTAATGTAAGGGGGTTAGAAATGTTCTTTTCTGGTTTTAACTTAGACATGCAGAAAAAAAAGGTGCAGCTATGTGTAACCATGAGGAAGTCAGTAAATTATGACAGAAACAAATAATTCAGTATAATCATATACAGGTAATTTAAAAAATTTTGAGACAGAGATAATTTAACAAATGTAACTTTCCTTCAACATTAGCATTTTCCCATCTTGTTTATCTTCTTCTTGGTTCCTGCATAATGTTTTATAACAAGCTAGATTTTTATGGTGAGCTGGTGTAAGAAGCATTAAGATACATTTGTTGATGCATAGCCATTATATTTTTATACAATTTTGCAGTCTGTCTTTTCCATAAGTGTGTTTTTGCCCTCCTGTTTTCCAGCAGCACTAATATTTGTTTTCAGGGTAAATCACAACAGCAATCAGCTAAACAACTTTCTCAGTTGTACTGGCCTGTAGTTATATCTAACTGGAAATGGATCTCTCTCCTGCAGTTCATTAACTTTACATTTGTTCATCCAGTGGTAAGCAATATTTAATATTTCAGTAACTCATGAAGTATGAAAATTTAGACTTTCAAATGTGATATTCTTCCAATCCTAATTACAACAGCATACAGCCAATTAAGAGGAAGAAACAGTAACACTGTTATTGCATAAACTGCAATCATATGAAACTTGTGATCAGAAGTCATTACTTGGAACAAAACTGACTGATTCTGTATACATGTAAATTATATATGAAAAATAATTTCTGTTAGCTTGTCATGAGGACAGAGAGGAATAGCTATCTTGTAACTTATCTAGAACCTGCAATAAAGAACTTAAAGAGAAAATGAGAGACCTAGATATATTCCCCAAACTGAAGTGAAAAAAAAAAACAGTTATTACTTAAACTATATAATAAATGGCTGTAAAGTTGTGTCCTAATTCTGTAAATTATATTTCAATGGAATTTGCAGTTGCGAGTGTTCGTGACCAATTTGATAGGCTTTGTCTGGGTTGTATATGTGGCCAGAAAGCGCCGTCAAGCTCGGGATCAGAGAGGAAACAGGCAGTGATGGACTGTTGTAACAACCACTGAAGCACAACAAGGAAAGATGGATTCACTATAGGAGGAGTCATTGAGGAGACCCTGACATAGCCATGTTTGTAAACAGAAACTTGCTGCAGCCACAGTCAGTCATAAGAACATCTTGGAATATAAATAAAACATTAGATACAGACTTTATTCAGGCAATGTTAATAAATGAAATACCAAGGCTGAAATAAAAGTTGATAACATATTGAATCTAGTTACTTTTTGTAGGATATGAGGTTTTCATAATGGTGGTTATGAAGAGTACTATCTTCTGGTTATTTTTTCTTTTTCTGTTGTTATTTGTGAAAGTAGCTGGTGGCCATACTTGAAATTTTCTGCACTATTATACTCTTAATTGCTTATGTTTTTAACTAATTAATTCTATGGAGCTGCCCCCTTCTTGAGAAGTTCCCAGTTCCAGAGCTACTCAAGCAGGTCCCAATGATTTATGGAACCTGAAGGTTCAACAAGGGTGAAAAAGTATTTTTGAATCTAGGTGTCAAGATTTTATATATATATATATGTTGCAGAAAATTGCAGGGCTATAGTGGACATTTCTAATAAGCAAGGGAACACTGTGTAGGTATTTAAGTTTTAAATGAGATTTTGTCATGTATTTCTTGCCAGAGTATTCCTCAGTACATATGTACTCCAATGTCAGTTATAGAAAAACATTCTGAAGCCAGTTTTCTTTTGATTAATCATTCCTATATAAATGATTATTACAAAAGATATGAACACGTTCATAACATTTACTGTGAGTAAACTAAATCCAACACAAAAACCAATGTTACATTGAAGAAAGCAGTCTTCTGGGATTTGGCACCGTACATATGTGGTGTTAACCGACGTTTCAGAGGAATGTATCGCCTCCATCTTCAGGGTAGAAGGAAAAATATAAGAAATCTGCAGACTGGTCTGCTTTTACCGGTTCTCACGGTCTCATCGCTTGCGGATTTCTTATATTTTTCCTTCTACCCTGAAGATGGAGGGGATACATTCCTCTGAAGCGTCGGTTAACACCACATATACACGGTGCCAAATCCCAGATGACTGCTTTCTTCATAGTCACCCCCCGTGAAAAACTCTAATCTTACACAATGTTACATTGTTGGAAGCAGTAAGTCAAAATTCCTCTTATTATTGACCTGTGAACATACAAAGTTCCTGAAGTCACCATAAGGAGTGCTTTGAGCTTAAACAGTCAAAATGTAAACCAAGTGGGAAAGGCTAAATATTTTATGTGGTTTGTGGAGACAAAGGCAGCCACATCTTATAGGGCTGTATTAAGATCAAGTTTGCACCCCTTCTCTGCCAAACAGTCTTCAGGAACTCAAAGTTAGGATCTGCCAAGCTGTGAAGTCAGCTGACACAGATACCTTACACAGAGCATGGATTAAGTTCATATACCTTTTGGTGTGGTTAGGGTTACCAACAGAGCTGCATTGAAGGATTACAGATTGATAAAGAAGTTTTCTTGAATGCCTGTTTCCAACTGTGTAAAAATGTGAAGTTGTCCCTGTGCTTAACTAATTAAGCACCACACCATGAAGACATATGGGGGGAGTGGATATATAGATCCACATTTTCTTGGCCTTGGCCCTAGTTGGAGATGAGTGTTCAGCTTCATGCCCCAGCCACTTTACCTTCAAGGAAAGAGCCCCTGGTACCCATTAGATATTGTTACAGACATCTTTTCACTGATTGGAATTTGTGTAGCAGCCAAGTTACCTGGCCACCTGCTACTGTAGCTGCTAGTTTGTGTCTGTACTTCTTTCTTGTGTGACATCTGGTAACAAATACCAGCTGAAATGAGGAATAGTAATGATTCAAGTGATGTTTTAAGAAGAAATGTCTTTTCTTTTTCATTTTATATATATATCATATATCACACATAAAGTAGTGGAAACTGCTTCATTAGAATATGAGGGGGCTACTGGTTAAAATCTTAAATAAAAATACTGCTTTTATAATTCTTATTCATTCCAATAATTTTCAAAATCTTAAATAACTAAAGAAACACAATTATAATTGATATTTTTACATTTGCAATAATACTAATAAATTTGTAAAAATACAGAAATATGTTTTGTAAGTCAGCAATATCGTTCATATTATATATGTGTAAATGTGATTTCCGTTCACATTTAAATGTTGTATATATTTTTACACTGAATTAAAATGTTTGGTTGTTTCTGAAAAGCGTTAATTTCATTGCTACTGTATTACAGTTCAATCCACTGGCTTATCTTGTAATCAGTATCCCTATAGGTTGGTTATATTAGCTGTTGTGATCCACAGATCTGTGGGAATAGAGACTGTAATGCTGAAAGCAAGACACCAGAAACGTTTTGAAATGGGTGCAGAGACCAGTATTTTTAATACATTTGATTTTCTCAAAAGAGCAAGTCTGGGAACATTAAATGTGGGAGTTCATGTCCAGAGAACTATACTAAATTACGGATACTGGCCCAGTATTGTTATGACTGTGATAACACACAAATATTCTAGGGTGGGTGGGGCAGAATCTATACACCACTAATGCATTATTTTAATATTAACATTTTTTCCTTCACCTCCATACATACCAACAAATATGGTTCTGAAAAAGCAACATGAACTGTTATCTTTAGGCTGAGGATATTGATTCCAAGTGTAACTTCACTTAGAAAATTTATGGATTCTACTTTGTCATTTTGGCTTGAAATAAACACTATCTTATAATGAAAAGGAAAGAATGGAAATGTGTACTCCAATTTGGAGTACATTCACTTTCCAGATATTTTCTTTGTAATTTTTCACACTTCATTAACTTCAAAGTTTGCTTATTGTGAACACATCTGTTATTCCACATACAATATGCTTTCCCACCCAGGCATAAACTGTGAGAAGTCACTTGAAATAGCTAGTATAGTTAAGCCTATGGAGACTGAACTGTTGTGATTTTGCCTACCTCACTGACCTCAAAATTAATTTATCATTCATTCAGACAAAAATCTTTCTCCACCATTTCTGAACCTATGAATGAAAATACTGATGGAACTCAATCCACATATTAAAAGCAGTCACACTTTCTTTATAAGGCAAGGACTGTATGCAGGAAATAAGTATCAGCATCTTCTAAAATATGTTCTCATGAAGAACTCATTGATGTATGTATTCATATTGCTTGCAGCAAGTCAGCAGATAAAACTTTTACTTGTTAGGCCAACACTACTGTAGTATGCTATTGCACAGTACATCTTCTCAAAAGGTTCTATTCTAACAAAGATTAAAATAAATCACAGAAATTCTGTTCAGGAAATCTGAGTCTGCCAGTTTCAGATATCTACTTTCTTGCCACTGGTGCTTCCATTGAGAACAGGATCATCCTGGTAACACAGCACTTTTCCCAAAAGCCATTACTGTGTGTGCAGACATGTCCATGTGATGCGTGTTATAAAATGATGTGCCAGGCTGAATGATAACATCATGTCATTTACTGAGACAGATATTAGCTGTTAAAATACATCTGTGGAATAGACCAGGATCTATGCATGCTTTGGTAATGAGTTTTCTAGTTAAGGATTATTAAAAGCAATATTAAGTAAGACACAATATTAACATTTTATTTCAATAACCATACATCATATTGTGACATATTTTACAGAAAAAATAATAAATAAAATGAAATCTGTTACATTAAGATTTTGTCTAGTTTTAAGAATGATAAATGACAACAGAATATCGTAATGTTACAAAATATACAAAACACTATTTCAACAACAAGACAAGGGTACATAGTATCCATTGTACTTCGTGAATCCACAGGGCGTGAAGATATAACTTCTTGTAACCTTCCAAACTGGACATAATTTATTACACTTCAGATACATACTACAATCTATGAATGGCAAAACCTTTCATGACATGGGCCATATATATGATTCAGAACTGAACTGCTGCAAAGGACATTCAAAGTAAAATCGTTATGGTCATAATTTTGGATTTATCAGACTCAAATGTTAAACAGATTATATCACTCTAGTGAGGCAATTTTAATTTTTATTGTATAAATCTCTCTACTCTGTGGTCTTCTGGGTTATGTCTAATAGGTGCTTACCAACTTTTCAGAGGATGTAGCCCCTCTATCTTCTGTTCTACACTTAAGATGGAAGCAGCATGTTCTTTTTTTCAACACTGATGTCCACCTATCAAATTACATGGTGTTACAATCTAGGGGACTACAACATGAATCTTCACCACTACAAAAACCTCAGATTTAATAAATTATTACCAAGACTCTGAGACCTTCTTGAAATAGAACTGTCTTGAATATGTGCTTTTTTTTTCAATAAATTTTGTTGGCAAATGGCTTAAATTTAATTACAATACATGTGTTACAATTTTCAGTACTGTTTCACAGGCCACAGTTTTGCCATCCCAGATACAAATAATTTAAATGTATAGCCAAATTTTATATCATAATTTGAATGAAGAAGTAAATTGAATATGAAATCAATAACACATTAAAACTACTGTTCTTCATGTTCACTTTATATGTAGAATTTATTAATTTTTTAAATTTGGGTTGCTCTAGATGCCATTTTGTTCAGAACCATAACAAAAAATATATAATACTGGAAATCAGCACCACATAGCCTGATTTTATAATAGTATCTCTTCTGTACTAATGGTGCAACTCAGTAGACCAGAGCTAACTGCTGGCTTTGCATACTGTTAACTTATATGAGTATTGTCATGCAAGAGGAATTATTACCTCTGCATTATAATATCACTATTAAACATGTTCTAGTTTTTAGATGAATTTCACACCTTAATGACTAGAAGAAATCTGAAAGTAAATATACATTTCTAATAAATATATAAATAAATTGAATGTATATTGAATAACAAAAATTATTACACATTCCCATAATAGGATGCAGTACTTTTAAGCTGCCATAAAGGCATATGAGAAAGATGTACATGCATTCCTTTCTCCAGTCATCTAACTTGGTACAATAAATAAGAAAATAATTAATATATATAAAGGAAGTAAACACACACTTTTCCTAATATCTTAATCACAATGAAGAAAATAAAAATGGTAGTGGATGAACAAAATGAAAAATATTAAATAAGTGACTAGAACATTTCTTTTTTATAAAATAATTGAAATAAAATGCATAAGAGATCAGTTTCCACAGAGAAGTTCCCTAACTAGACCAACAGAAACAAAACGGAATCTCCGAGAAATTGTACTACCTTGAATGACATGTAACACTATATATACAATTAGCTAATTTTTTTTCTCTTACACTATGGGTTGTGGTTGACAAGGGCTTGAAGCAATGTCATATGGTAAATTTAACCACCATTATGCCAAAAATGTAGTTTGTTAGTCTAGGACAGAAATAATAATTTTCTTGCCAAACTTGGTAAGTTAACATTTCACATCAGAACCTCATTCCATTATTGCCATTTTGTTTTACTGACATCATTGTTAGAATGATCATGACTCTCCAGAAGGTTGTTTAGCAGACCTTACTCCAGGATGAGGGTTAGTAAAGCCATTCACTTCTGAACACACTCTACATGGCACTCTCCCTTTTCCCCTTGAGCAATACTTAAAAATAAGCAAATCGAATTGAAAATGATGGAACAGAAAACACAGCTACCTCTTTCTTAGAAGGCAGCAAAAAACTGGGTAACACTCTTAGCTGCACTGTCAACTTCATCACAGAGACACTAATACAGCAAACAGTAGAATGGGATCCAGAATTTCAATTCCATTCTTTTACCAGCAACACTTGTTTCTGTTCAAACAAATCTTTTTAATTTGGTTGAGGCTCATAAGAGGGGTCCAGTTAAAAATGCTACCAACCACTGTGATAAAATGTGCAGGCAATTATAACTTCTTTATCATATTTATGTATATTTGAAATTAAACTGAGTTTCAAAAATGTTTGCTTTGGTGTCTGAATTTTGAACTGCTTGATATTAATTGTCATATTAGTGTTACTTTCCAATGACTAAGCACATTCCATAAATGTTTAATTTTTTGAAGCTGATAAAAGTGAAAGTGGATTTTCAAATGGAGCTTAATAATACACACTGTGCTGTTGAATTATGTTAAGAACTGAGTTGTTGATATCTCGAATGGTGGCAGTCAGTAACATCTAGGAATGACTAGTGATATTCCTAAGGCTTTTATATTAGACAAAAGCATTAATATCAAGTGATGCCAACTCCATATTACCTTCTATACTTTGATATTTGCATAAATATACAAAAAATTAATACAAATTTGAAATTCAGTAGCTATAAATATAACAAGCAACCCTCTTACTATTTACCTGCTCCAATAATTCCCACCTGATTTCATACCCTTCCAATTTTTTCTAAAACTGTATAACACATAAACAACATGTATAAGTCAGTTGATTTCAAGCACTGCATTCAAAGTGTAGTATGGTAGTATATCAGAGTATTTTAGCAAATAATATCGAGACCCACAAGTGAGGGCTAAACGCTGAATCTACTCGTGTTCTAAAATGCAACATGTAAATCAACAAAATAAAGTGAAAATTAGATTAAAATTTAATTTTCTTAAGATCATCCTGACTTTGTTGAACTGATGCAGAAGCTTTGATTTTTATCCATAAGATCCTCAAACAGTTACTACATTCTCAGAGAACTATTCACAGGAAGGTGGTTGGGTAAAGAATTAAAAGCAGACAGATGGAACACACAAATGACTGAAGTGATGAAAGCTAATATAAATTACAGATAACTTGAGCTTGTCTGATCACTTTAGCAAGAGCAAACATGTGAGACTTTTGACTCACTTTCATGCCATATTTCCGTTTTCTGAATGGGAATAGTACCAGTTAATGCAGTGGTTCTCAAAGAGGTGTCCCATGAGTCAGCTCAAGGTGTGCCTACACAAAATTTTGGCTAATCTGACAAGTAAGAATGCTGCAATTAATTTGAATGAAATGAACTGTGGGTAATCCATCCAGAAAACAGGGACCAAGAGTCAACTGTTATCTTATTGGCAGTGTTGCCACAGCAGTTTTATACATTCAATTTGTCAAAAGAATTAATTACAAAGACACATTTATCAGCACATGACACCACTTTTGGTAGTGTTCCTCTATCCAGTAACATTGTTTCTCATTTACTTGCCACAATTTTCACTGCGTATTTTGAAGTGAATTTTATATGTAAATAAAATTATTTTAAAAACTACAGTTTTTAATTATTTAAAAATAAAAAGTAAACACTTTTGAGTAAAAAAGCATATCTTTTTAAAAGTAGAATTATGATATAATTTGAAGAAGGAAGTTAAATTGATTGATATTGCCATTTACCAGTTGCTTTCTCTGTTCTTATACATTCAAATAATTTGTGAGACTGCCAGTGCTGCCAAATATATTGTGACATTTGATGTGAAAGTTATGTTCTAAGAACAAAAAAGTATGAGAACCACTGAACATTTAGTGGAATGTCAATTCTTTGATTTATAGACACTAACCTGAATGTTTCTGTAACATTATAATTAATTTTATCAGTATGTGTGATATCAATCTTGAACCATTTTTCATCAGTGTATTGTAAAGTGAACATAAAAATTTTGTTACTGTCTGCAATTAGTTCTCTTACAGCTATATTAGAATGAATTATAATTCATCTTCCCAGCAGGGCTTTGAACCAAACAGCAACATTTTGACAAACCTAACCAAATCTTTATGTCAACATTTGAACCAATCATTTCTTAATCACACACTCAAACCAGTTCACAATTGTTATTATGTGCAACTTTAGAAATTTGATGATTTATGAAATGAGATGAAATACAAAACACTAATTTAACATTCTGGATGTGAAGAGCAACAGGTCTCAGTTCCTTCCTGGGCATGTTTCAGCATTTAGTATCTCTCTCTCATGGACACACACACACACACACACACATACACAAAAACTACCAAGTAAAACACTGTAACCTGTGAAACACAATCCCTCTCTGGCATCTTAGTGTCATGAATACTATTGTTGACAGCAACTGACTTGCCAAAGGGAGGTCAGTCTCCTGTCAGCAAACTTCGTGAAGTGTTTACATTAAATTGTACCTTGTTGGCCAGGCCAAGTGTGGAATTAAATGTGAACTGTGATGGAGATGTAATCAGTATCATAACTGCAGAGTGTTCAGATGCTGTTTTTGACTGAAAGTACTGGCTCCTTTTCTGTTAACAAGTGCAAGAAAATAATTTGTCTGTCAGCTCTAAACAAAGTGACTACAGCTAGTCCCTGATTTTAAAGATCGTACTTACATTTTTAGAGTTCATAAAGTTAAATTTTATAATGCAAATAACTATTTCTCACAGGCACAATGTTATAATTGGGGTTACATTCCCAAATGACTGAAGAAAATAGAAATCGGCTACTTTATTTCCTGAATTGAAACATGTAAGCACCAGAAACAGATTCTACTGTAAATATTAGAGACCCCATTATGGTAAAAAGAATACAAATAAAAAAAAATCTCTTTGCCAGAAATGCATACTGTACAGAATGCTGGTAAAATCCATAAAACTTAGCAGAACTCATCCTTCCATCTGCCATGATTACTAGGGTACAAACCACAAAACTATTGGGGGGGGCAACAAAATCTTATCAAATATGCAAGTGAGACTGACTGGCCAATACTGTGTTTGTTTGTTTCTGTTTTTGTTCGCACATATTTGTTCTTATTTGGAGATTTCAAATACAGCAACTTAAAATGACAAGCCAAACCCAGGGTAGACACTTCTTCATAAATGTTTGTATGAGTGTAATTTCATATGTGACTCTTCATAAAGTGAGGACTCACTCACTCATGGAGCTGAGCACTTGTTGAGAATCTGCCAATTGTGCAGCTACTTAAGAGCTTCCCAGCATTTTATGGAACTCAAAGGTTCATTACCGTGTTCACAAGAGCCTGCCACTTGTCCCTATCCTGAGCCAGATCAATCCAATCCATACCATCCCATCCTACCTCTGTAAGATCCATTTCAATACTGTCCACCCACCTATGCCTTGGTCTTCCCAGTGGTCTCTTTCCATCTGGCTTTCCCACCAATATCCTATATTTCATTTCTCTTCTCCCACATCTGTGCTACATGCCCTGCCCACCTCATCCTCCTCGACTTGATCATTCTAATTATACTTGGAGAAGAGTACAAGTTATGAAGCTCCTCATTATGCAGTTTTCTTCAACCTGTCATTTCATCTCTCTTTGGTCCAAATATTCTCCTCAACCCCCTGTTCTCAAATGCCCTCAGTCTATGTTCCTCCCTTTAATGTCAGAGACCAAATTTCACACCCATACAGAACCACAGGCAAAATTATAGTTTTGTATATCCTAATTTTTATGTTTTTAGACAGCAGACAGGAAGACAAAAGGTTCTGGACTAAATGGTAGCAAGCGTTACCCGAATTCAGTCTCCTCTTAATTTCCTCCTGAATCGGTTTTGATTTGATATCATTGTTCCCAATTATCTAAACTGTGTCACATTTTCAAAACATCTGTTACCTATCTTTATGTCAAGATTTTTCCCTACATTTTGTTGATGAGACAGTATCATATACTTAGTGAGGACTGTCTGAACTACTATGTATTAAAAGCAGATTATATAAAATATCCTTGGTACAATACTATTCTGTTCTTTGGTAACTGATTTTAAATGTAGTACCTTGGTTTGGGTCTGGAGACAAATTTATGGAGGAAAGTTTTTAATAAATACTTATATCTTCAAAAGGCACACAAGACACTGTAAATGAGATGTTATGAAATGTTTGACAAAAAACTGTAAATGGGACCCATAATCACAAAACTGATATTTCGGTTTATATGTTACAGATGTATTAGGAATCATAAGATACATATTCTCAATTACACCTTAAATAATGTTCACTGTAACTTAAAGGAAAATATATTATGCACTTAATTTTCAACAGCAATCTTTGTAAAAATGCAACATACAAGCTGTATTCTTTGTGAGCATTTAACACTCCTATACCAAATTGAGATGTTAATTTATGCCAACTAGCTGTTCAGATTCACGGTTAAAAGGTCCTTGCACAGTATTTTATTACATGGTTCATATGCATTGTAATGTGCATTCTGAACTGTACTTTTTCCCCTATTATATTTTTATGAAAACATTTAGGGCCACAGTAACTACAGTTTGTGAACTGATTTGGGAATGGTTCAACCTGGCTACTGAAACTTTCAGAGCTCTTATGCTGGATGAAATTACTCACTAGACTGCACCTTTGTTTCAGTCAGTTCAAAGCCCTACTCCCAAGTGAGTGCATTGACATTCATTCTAATTAGAAACAGAATAAGAGACAAACTATCCTAAACGACCTGGCTAAAGAAAGTGGCTCATCGGCTATATGGAGATGGACTTCGACTGACTGAATGGGCAGGAGAATGTGTAGCATCTGACCAACTGCTCCTTGGAGACAGACTGCAACTGCTCCAGCTACGATGACTGCTCAATGAGGATGGAGTTGGAGGTGTCGGCCGATGATATGGGATTGGACGCTTGCGAGCACTGAAATTACAGTATGTAAAACAACATTTGGATGAATGAAAATAGTGAAGGTACTGAACCAATAAAATCATTAGATTTCAATCACTCTGTTACAGGGGAGTGAACCTTTGTTCCTAAAGAATCTGACTGAACAGAAGAAGAAAAGTGACTTTCACCATAAGAAAGAATACTAAACGTAAATGACTGGGATTAAGTTCAAAACTATAAGAGTTCAAATAGGCACTATATAAAATAATTTTCTTAGCTGAAACTGTAGTCACTTTTAGTTTGAATCATGATAAAGGGAGAAGTAGGGCTTGGCACACAATTCTTGAAGCAAAAGAAGGAACAAATAAAATTGAAACTATGAGGAAAACATATGTGAAAATAAAAAAGAAACTCTTTTCTCCAATTTGAAGTAAGAGATGTTAACCAAGCAGTTTCCAAATTGTATAGAGCTGCATGTCACATATCAAACAAAGTTTTCATTTTGTGTGTGTTCCATCTTCAGTCATGATAATTATGATGTTACTGTGATAGTGATGATGATAATAATAATGGAAACATAAGGAATTATAGTTCCTTAGTGCTATTTTATAATTAGGAGAAGTAAACATGAAAATAAATCTGTCACTGATGAAACAGATTTAGAAACTTTACTTCATGGAAGCAAGAGCAGTTCATTTCATGGAAACATGTCATGCAAAAGAATGTCCAGTCCTTTCTGACATACTGTAATACTCTGTTTAATAGCCAATATTTAATTGCATATCTTGTATGGTAAATACATGAATTATTCTCCTCACATATTTGAAAATATAAGGACGGCAACAGTATTGAAGTTTACAAGTTTCAAATCTGGGAACATCTTTCAGCATAAATTTCATTAAGAGTTCCATGAATATTTCAGCATGATCTAAATTTAATTTGTGCACATAATTTTCATATTCATATTTCAGTTACATCCTGTGTGACCTTTCTTCTACAAACCCTCGGAAAAGGGGGAAAAATCTTAGTTTGGAAATCACTGTGTTAACTCAACAGATTCTCATTTATATCAAAGGAGAACACCACCATTAATAACAGAATATCTTCTTCAGAAACTACAGCATCAGAATTACATGAAACATTACATGTATTACATATTATGTTGCATCAATTTGGGCAACCAACTTATCATTCATTTCTGATTCAACTGCCAAGGTCTGAAAAATATTAAGCATGATAAAATGTAACACTATGGTTAGTTATAACTTTACACAGACACATTACAAATCAGTTTACAAATCCCAGAAAACCCTGGAAGATAGTGTATTAGTATGTTAGCACAATTACATTCCAACACCTGAAGTTGGCTCTGTTAACTGCAAAGAAATCACTCACGCATGCTCCCATATACACAACATTCATCCTGCACATCCAAATTGAAATGTATGTTAGTTGTGGGATTGTGTTGAGCTGGGTGGAACTTGTACCCTTCTTCCTTCTTCATTTCTATACCTTTCCATCATTCTACAACTGAATTCAAGTTGGCAAAAGGAACAATATGATCACTTGCCTCTATTGTCTGTGTGTACAAAATTCATATGAATATAAAATATTTGGCATTCCTTTCTTCCTTTGACTGAGTCCTTATTCCAGGAAGCACTGTATTTTACATTGCCTACTTTATGCTTATGTACCACATGAGGTCTTTGTAAATACATAACCATGCCTCAAATGATAAACTGGGTTTCTATAGTGAGGTTGCAAACTGAACTGAAAATGAGTCCTAAACTTAAACTTTTCAGAATTCGAATTTTTCCATGATTAGAAACTGTATTTCCTGTCATAAAACACACAGAAATGATTGATTATTCAAGCAGTGAGTTCAGACACCTTACTGTCACTGGAGTCTACCCATCCATTACAGGTGTTACAGTTTCTTCAATAATTTCACATACTGGGAGAAGCAGATATTCAGAATTTCTTTCCTAAGACTGGTACTGGCCTCTGCGGTCTTGTGGTCAGATTTCCTGGCTACAGATCCACAGGTCCCAGGTTTGATTCCTGATGCTACCACATTTTCTGAGTAGCAGATCTGGAACAGGGTCCACTCAGCCTCGTGAGGATAACTGAGGAGCTATTTCAAGGAAATAGTGGCTCCGGTCTAGAAAACCGAGAATAATGGCCATGGGGATCTGTTGCGCTGACCATGTAACACCCTCTATTTGCTAAAGTTGGCACTAACTTCACTGACATGCGGCAGTCGCTTGGTTGGTATAGTTTGCCTGTGGACTACAGGTCATGGAGTTTGTTTCTTGTTTTTGTTTGGTACAAATTAATTACACAATACAATTTTTCCAGAAACAACCCTATACACTGTACACATTAAATACCGAATGGTGATGTCCAGCATAAATCTGACACAATAAAATCCCCTCTGGCAATCAGCCATGTCATGGTTGAACTAAAAACCAATGTTACAGAGACTTGCTTTGTCTTCACCATCAGGGTTGGCATCAATTCCTATATTCACCTAATGTTTCAACTGCTCTTCCAGTCATAACTCTTCAGACTTATTCCCTTATCAAAGATTATTTTCAATTAAATTTTAACCTGTATAGAAACACGAAGATGCTGTATCCTTCAGAAGCAAAGGCTGTTTTATAGTTGGACATATTACTCTACATATATATATATATATATATACATCNAATCAAATAGAAAATACCCAAAAATTTAATTTTGAAGATTTTATAAAGAATCGAAAGGGACACCGAGAGATTCTCCTCACATTAAGAACAAAGCACAAATGATCAGGCTTACTGATTGGGGAGAGGTTTCATAACTGTTTCCAGAACATCAGATATGTAATATTAGTGTTGAAAACAGCATGCAAACAATGAAAATGAAATATGCAAGGTGGCATTCTAAGAGTGTTAACAAGAAGCACACATGTTCAAGCAAGCCAGTTTCTGTGGTTAATTCACTTCAGTACTTCGTAATCCTGCAAATGGATCTTACTTATTTCACTACAGACTGCAATATTACACATGCAACCACACACAGTGCATATATACTCCACAAACAGCCAATTGCATGACACTACCTGATTTAACATTCATGACATCACATGTTGTGGCTGGTGGTTAGTACCCATGCTTTATATTCATTAAGTCCTGTATTCAAATCTTTGATAGAAGACCAGCTATCATGACTAAGGTTTATTGCTGTTTTCCTCAGTCTCTCCATCCCATGCTGGGACAGTACCCAAAATGAGCCCATCACTATTTTCTCATATATTTTCAACAACTAATTTTAGCCTACTTTCCTTATTTTGAAAATATAAAAGGAGGCTTATGAGATCACCTTGCTGTCTGTCTGTATGCCCCTTTATGTTTTTCATTTTTTATTTTCTTTTTCCCACTAATAATTCTATCACTTGATGCTATATAAGTTGGGCCAGTGAACACACCATTAAATAAATTAAAAATAAATGAAATAACATTAACAACCTTTTGGATTGTCATGATGAATTCTTTAATTGCTGGTTAATTTCCTTAATGAATCAAACTCTCATATCAACTTTCATCTTAAGATGTAAATTTGAAGTCTGAAGCATACCACTGTAGTACACTCTCCAAATATATCTTCCTATCAATCTGCAATAGAATTCAACTTGACTGTGACAGGAAGAATAGGATTTCTTGCCATTGCATGCTCTGTGTTCAAAATCCATATTCGTATAAGATATTTGGAATTGATTTGTCATTTGGTCTAAAAGTCACTATTCCAAGCAGAACTGTGTTTCTGCTGCCTAACTTGCCACATTTATATGCCACATGTAAATTTATGTACTGGTCTGCACACCTTGCTGGCCTGAACATTTACTGTCTGTAGATATGAATATATTATATAGGCATTACAAGGCACAGAGTCAAAAATTGTGTTGCTGAGAGAGCTAGTAAACAGCATATATATTAGATTACAGAAACATGTAGTATTTTCCCTTATATTTTATTCATAGAAACATTTAAAATAATGTTACACATCTTACTAAGACCTATCCCTTTGAGATGTACAAGCATCAATCCTCTGAATGAGAAAACTGGTAAATTTTGAATTTCATTGTCAAGAATCATTTAAATCAGAACCATACAGAATAAAATGAGACACACCAGACTTTTCATGTACCAATACCAAATTCAATAAAAACTTTCTTGAATAGTTTTAGAGATGAAGCATACAAGACTGCCCCACAATAAGTTCACTTTATGCACCTTCTACAAGGCACAAATGAAAATTAAAGAAACACAAAGCTCATAAACCCAGAATATTTGGTAAGATCTCAAGTTCTCATTTCATGATTTGAATTTTATTCTCCATTATGGAATGATTTGAGTAGGCATTTACACTTTTTTAACAACATATATTTACATGAAAGTAATTACTGATAAGCAGGTGACAATTATTGCTTCAACCCTGAAAAATTTAGAAAATTAAAACAGAAAAGTACTGACACTGGGAACAAACTACATGTCTACTGGCATTCACAATACGTCTGAAATCTGAAGTTTATATTTCATTCAAAGTCCTGTCAACTCTGAAAAGTCAATTTCACACAACCTATGACACGGTATAACTTCCAAGAAACATGAAAGTACTTCATGCATATAAGTACTACAGTTTGAAATGCATTCTGAATTTGCTTTCTTTTTTAATTTTAATGTAATTAATCATGGTCCTTTATCATGAAATACAAATTATCTTCCAGTTATGTAAAAGAGTAACAAGCAACTTGAAGTGAATTTTTAATAACAACTTCACAGTCTTCACTGTGGCAAAACATAATGTTCACACTTGTTACAGTAATATCACACCATCATATAACTTCATCTTCCAGAATAAGCAGTGTAAAATGTTAGAAGCTTTCAACATATTGGTAAATACTGCAGTTGCTACTCACAAGGTTAATATCTTCGGTCTGTTTTCAGAGGCCCTTACATAGATGTGGTGGAGGGTGTTGAGTGGGACAAGATAAAACCAAGGAGTGTGATGCTATCCAATAGAGGGTGCCCACATGGTTGAGAGAGGTGATTCAAAATGCTTCTGTGACCCTCTGTTTGTGACAGAAGATGATGGAAGTGTTTCTGGTGACCATGTGGTAATGAGAAAGGTGATGAAAGATATTTTTATATCCATGTGATAAGATTAGATGAAAAAGTTGTTAGTGGTCACATGGGTAGCAAAGGAGGTCCTACATTTCTTTATGATCACAAAAGTTGTCTGGAAAGGAGTCAAGAAATGTTTCATTGCCCAGTGTCAGTCAGCACAGGTGAACTCTATCACTCTTTCAGCAATAGGTTTTGGCTGAAAGAGATGAAGCCAGGCTTTACTTGGTGTGCACCACTTTCATGGTTGAAATTATGAGGATATTTTGTTAATGTATTTAAATGGACTTCCTGATGATGGTGTGTGATGGGCTATGGGCTGGATGCCCAGGGTTCAAATTTTCTCTTGTCTACAGCCTCCTGTCCAATTAGTATTGG
Organism: Cryptotermes secundus; assembly: GCF_002891405.2. Lineage (NCBI taxonomy): Eukaryota > Metazoa > Arthropoda > Insecta > Blattodea > Kalotermitidae > Cryptotermes > Cryptotermes secundus. The sequence goes on from NW_019744415.1 coordinate 383,944, forward strand.
AGCTCTCTCCCTAGGGTAGAGTGGCTGCGGCATGAAGCTGACCATTCACCCCCACCTAGTGCCGCTTGATTAATTAAGCACGGGGAACTTTATATTTTTTAAGCTGATATTGTGGGTAGGTTGGCCCAGATGTGGGATAAAATTATTGTCTTCTCACAGTCAGTGCTATATTTAATCTCTGTGGTGTGTTGGGCTACCACTAATCAATGGTTCTCCAGTCTGGTATCTCTGAAGTGTTCCAGTATCCTAGTGATTTGGTGTCCTGTTTGGCATGTTTGTACATGCTCTATCTTTGAGTGTGAAGTTACCTGTCCTTGGTGGATTTGAAGCAGGATGTCATTTTGTTGAATGGTTTCTGGGTTGTATGGTAGCAACTGCAGGCTTTGCCAAGATGAAAAACCATCAACATTTATGAAGCTTATTAATGAAAGCCAGAGTTATAACTTCCACTCTAGCTGTGAAAACCTAAAGACTATCATATAATGTTTCATGTCATCCTTCCTTTACTGATGCTGGTTCAATGCACCTTATCCCCTAATTATGGGAACAAAAAAGGGACACATACCTTCCATACAAAGTGTAAAACATACATACTTCTATATACATGCACACACAATTGATCCATTACAAGGCAATGCTGTATAAAAATTAAAACTGACAGCAAAACAAAATCAAGAAGGCAAATAAAAACTAAATGCAAAACTTACCTCAAACAGAAAATAAAATGTGCAAAAATTCTGTTGAATGTGATCAACATTAAGGCATTCCTACTATTTCAAGCATGGCGCAGGGTGCTAACACCTCATTCTCATTCAACTTTGATCCAAGTTCCTGGAAAGCTCTATAAAGAAAAACTCAGAACCATGTGGTATTTCATCACTTGTATTTGCAAACTATTTTAGTGGAATTAGGTTATTCTGCAAGGGAAGGAGACTCTATTAAAGATAAAGAAGCAATGAAATGAAATAACTGAAAACAAAATAACCAGAATGTGATCTACTGCATTTTATTACCTTTTGCATTTACACCTTCAAGTCCTGCCTATGAGCATAATACAGTAAAGAAAAACACAGAATGGAGATATAAATGTATCTGAATATTGTAGTATATTCTACTTCATCACTTTCATTTCCATCATTCTCAGCCTCCACAGGCATGTGCAGAAATGACAAGGGAACAGAAGATTCTTATATTTATGTGCATTCTTTGCACCATGGTTTGATACAAGAGTAAAGGCCTAGCAATTCCTGAATCATGCCATTCAAGAATGATATTCATAAGAGCAGATTTAAATCTATTTTTGAAGCTCTCTTGTAAGGATCTGTTCTTCACAAGGTGCTGTGTGCCATTACAGTTTGTATTTGGTACTCACTGCCTATGACATAGACATGGATTAATTAGTTGATTTTGTTTGAATGGTAACAAGTATTCAAAATATATAGCTAGTGTTACATAAATTAAAGTTTCTTAATCTGTCTTCCAGCAATATGAAATGAATATGAGCGAAAAAGAAAGTCTATACAGAACTTACGAGACGACTTGTTAAGCATCTGTGAGACAAGAGAAAAACCTATAGGAATCTTATTGTAATGTTAGTGTAGCTAACATAATTTTATGGTAAATGTTTTTGCAAACTATTTTACACAGTTTGACTCTACAAGATATCTAAAGAAACAATACAGCACTTTTATCTTGTTCGATAGAGCAACTTCTGGAAAGAATATTTCACTCACAAATGTTCTGTTTCCTAATTATGGTCAGAACACTAAACTGAATTTTTGAACAAAATTAAACATCAGCATTTTGTATTTTTGTGTGCATGGCTACAAAGGGATGAAAGGACGAGCTATAAAACTGTAATACAGTAGGTAAAAGACTACATAAAAATCTTTAATAAATTATTCTTTCATTTCCACATTTTGTTTCCTTATACCTACAAATACCAAAAGTTCTCTCTGCATTATGGTCTCTGAGCTATTAATCACATTGCTTTTATTTATTTATGAAATACACAGAAACCAATTATAACTGTACTTATTATTTAAATATGAAACTTATTTTTTACTTTGAAGTATCATTTACAATGCAATAAAAATTTATACTATATCAATTACACTTTGCATTTAGAGACATGAAAGAAATAAAATCATGATGATTTATCGAGCCTAAATTATCTTCAAATGAAATAATACTTACAGATCATTTTTAAATCAAAATTATACTTTTATATATCAAGTTCTTGATGCAGTCCCCAAACATAACCCACTCTGGGTTTCACCAGACTTCAATATAGCACATGAAGTTTCGTAGTTTCCTGATCCCTTCACATACACATGCCTATCCTGATAACACTGGGCGAAAGATTTGTCTGAAACTCTTTAATATCTTGAATGACAAGGGTTTCAGAGGAAATAATATTGATATATCTCACATCTCCTTCATAACTTTCAGATAACAGGACAACACATGAAACAACAGAAAAAGAAAGGAAAGCTCCATGCAATATACAGTGCAGAGGCATCTTAAATTAGGTACACTCAGTTAACAGAAAATAAAAGGTTCTACACTACCAACATGGAAAAGAATTCAAATTTGTACATTTATTAGCTTAGAGAACTTATAAATTTATGATGCTCATGAACACTTGACAAAATCAAAGGCAATTCTGCTACTTGTCTACATGTAATTCCCACATCAGGCAGCATGTGTCTACCAGATGGAAATAATATGAAGAATTCCCATTTAAAACTTACCTCCAAATGAAAAAATATACCCTGATGTAAAATCTTAAAGAGGGAATAATTAGAAAGACCCATTTACAATCAGCATCTTGCAATATGCCAAAATATTTCAAGGTCTGGCAAGCCAATATCATGTGGTGTTGAACTAATATGTTGTAAACATTATAACCGGCAAAAGTAATTAACCTAACCAAGACCTGGGGATCATAAAAATATTACAATACAGAATTATGCAGCTACTGTATAATGCTGCAAAGGAACATTGAAAATTAATTAAAATGATATACTTGTACATCCATTTACAGCCTTAAAAACTGGCAAGTTCTTAAGTTCTGTGCAATATTTAACATAACTACTCTAGTATGAGTTTATACTAGAACTTCTTCACCTTATATTAGATATGAGAATAATGGTCGAAGACAAAGAAGGATTTACATCAAAATGCAGGCAAGTTGGAATGGAACTTTGCAAGGTTCATGTTAACAGAAATAGCACAATCACCAGACATGTACTGGAAGATGAAATTCTTAAGTTTTCATGGAATATCCAAAATGGTATGCCAATCTTGGTAGAACACACTGACATATTAAGATTTTTCATCAAGGTATGCACAGTAAGACATTATAGAGATATGTCACTATTTACAAACAAACACTAACACACTTCTATTTTTAGAAAGAAACCACCATTTTCAGTCACTCTCATTCATTTCTTCCATACTTACAATAACAGATTTGCCCTAGTAAAGCCCGCAAAATCTAAAAAGATCAGTTAGTCACACACAAGAGTCAACATCCATTACTTCAATCAACAAAGTCTCAGCCAGGTAAGCATCGCTACAATTTATCGCCGACTTTTTTGTCTGGACTGATGAGAATCCTGTTTCCGCTCAGGGGTCCTTGATGACTTTGGACCACTGCCACACCTACTGGAAGAAGGGGATCTTGACCTGGAATTCCCAACATTCCGGCTGTGGAATGGAAATCTTGATTATTTTCTATATTTCAATATATTATATACATGATGAGTTAAAAGCAGAAGAACTGTAAATGTATGTATGGAAAACATAGGAACCCTGTTCAACTGAAAGATATTTGGAACAAAGAGGTACTCCTCATTATATGCAAGTACAAAACATGTGATTTCATTTTAATGCAATCAGCTGATTTCGACAGATTTCAATTGATGCATCTGCTTTAATGCAACCTGGCTGCTGACCAATCAAGACGGGTGGAGAGAAGGGGGAATAGATTGCTGTGTGGTTTTGTGGAGGAGGAATGCAAGAGAAGGGAAAATTATGTTAGCTTTGTGTAATTTCACCCTTTGCGACTCTTTTTTTGGAACACAGCTATTGCATAAAATGAGAAATACCTGTATATATATGACAACTGCTGCAACTGCTCCAACAATTTCCATTCACTGTCAGGCATAGCTATTATATGCATACAATAATAAGCATAACAAGTTATGAAGTTCATCATTAAGAAGCAAAACCATACTGAATGTACAGTTTAACTTAACTCATCCATTCAGGAAGGATGTTTATTCAGCTTCTGAGGTCTGAGCACTGCTATTAGGATAACAGAAAAAAGTAAAGTAAAGCTATCCCTGTAACAGGCCGTGAAGGCCCATTGGGTTGTGAGACGTTGAGGGTCCCCATTGTCTAGACAATCGGCTCAAAGATGGCGGTAAGGCTGTCAGCCTTACGCGCCGGCCGCGCTTTACTCCCCAGGAAAATTATTTAATTCCTGGTACTCATTTCTGTTAGAGGCTGAGTGAACATAGTGCGACCGGAAGGATTATGTCAATTGAAAAAATCCAATGACCTCATCGGTATTTGAACCTGCGACCTTCCGACTTGTAGCATAGTGCCTCAACCACTACGCTACCGCGTGCCCCCATTAGGATAACAGTCAAACTCTTAATCCAGCATAATCCCCAATAATAGGTACATTACAATTTCAGTTTATTCAAATATTCACAGTACTATACTTAATCATACCCACACCTTCTGCATTATATGTTTTGGAAAATGCAAGTACAGTCTGCAGTTAACAAACTGCATGTGTAACCAATGACAATTGGAAACTGGCAATGATAATGAACAAGTCATTCCATAGTGTTTAACTGGTACTGGACTGGTACATATTTCTAGGGTGTGTCATGACCATGAAGATTTAATATTGAAACTGTGAGATTTGAATGCACACAATGTCTCTGTTGTCGTAACATAACCACTGTTTCATTGCAAGCTCTACTGTCATGCACCAAATTTACCCAAGTGTGTATGAAATGCTGTGCAAAAAGAAGTTCATATCTAACAAATGAACAGAATAATATCAATTTGATATGACAGGAGTCTACATAGAACCAATAACTTTAAAACTGATGTGTGGTGCAAACATTCACATAATGAATTATGAACAAACAAATTCTATCTTTATAAAAGACACACAAAAAATATTAATTTTAAATTTTTAAATCCTTAGTAATGCGACAAATTCTAATTTGAAATGTAAATATTTGGGAACAACTGGGTTGACAGCACAACACAGTAATGTTGTAAAAGGAATAAGGTTAAACCCATTTTTACACTAACATATGCATAATGTTATAGCAGGATTACTTTCAAATGTGGTTGTAGCTTAGTTCACAATAATGGATGCAGACTGCATAGTACCAAGTTGTCTGTACTGACTACCATGACATAGAATGTTGATACAGTGCAACTGCATTGTATGCAAGGTTGCATTCCTTAAGTCATCACACAATTCAAAGTTCACAAAATTCAAGACAAGTTTAAAAAAACGTATGTTATTATTGTTGAATATTTTGGGATTTGCATTATTCCAAACATTGCACATAAAGTGAGGATTTATTAACATTTTTATATTGCATTATTTAAAATTCCCATGAAGTGCAACTGCATTGTACTGTGTACAAACGATCCCCAATTTTCAACAGCAACGTGAGTGTGAGACATGTGACTAAATATTGTCGCGTGCTGGCTGTGTTACGCAACAAATAACTTCATGTGGGTCAAGGATGTAGCATATATTTATTCTCCTTCGCTTTTACACTTATAATGTCACAATTAATCCTTCTGCTGGAGTCACTTCTCGACTTCACTCATCGAATGCTAGACTTCAACTCTCTTCAATGGCGACTTTCTCAAAACTCTGTCTTCCAACTTTAGCTTCTGCGGTGGCTATATCTCAACTCTTTACAAAGGCTGGAACTTCACCGACTTTGACGATGGCTAGAATTCAACTGTGTCAGCGAATGCCTTCAACCCATTATATAGGGGCTTTTCAAACCACTTAGCTAATACCATATTCAATGCTTCTAACAATTCGTTGTTAAACAACAAATTTTCCATCTCTGGGGAAACGCGTTTGTTGATCCTGCGGTTCCTACGCAATGGCCCACTGTTATTGCGTTACCATGGAAGTGTCTACTCCAGACACGTATTATCAAAAGATGACACACATCTAGTGAAATTGCAGCGCCTGCAAAACAAGGTTCTCCGCACGATTGGCAATTTTCCAAGGCGCACACCGGTCCGCGAATTGCACATGGTATTCAAAATTCCATACGTATATGATTACATAACAAAATTATGCAGGCAACAAGCAGAAGTCATACAAAATCATGATAATGAGAATGTTCGCAACATCGGACAAGGCGAAGCCAGCCACAGGAAGTATAAGAGGCTTAAACTTGGCGGCGGTCAGGCGTACGACCGTTCAAGTGACTAGACTGCCGTGATAGTGATTACTACTAGAAATAGGGCATAATCTGCTGTACAATGCCCGGGTTGGTTGACAGAGGCCTTGTATATATTGTACATAGAAGGTACAAATGTGGATTTGTAAATTATGTAAATACAGACAGTGGACTTCTTAAAACAGACTGACTGACAAATGACAGACCCAACCTCTCATCAGAGAGGGGGCCCCAAATGGACAGGACAGCAACTTTCACAAAGAAGAAAACATCTGGTCATGAGCCCCAGCTGGGGCTCGACACCAAGACAGACAGACTGAGTAACATGACTTTGACTATCAAAAGACTGTCTGTTCATTTCCCTTTATTTCCTTTCATTACCTACTGCACTTGTATTTATGAGGCCTATCCTACTGGTAGGAGCACGTGATAGCACAGATGGTTGAGGCACTATGCTACAAGCCAGAAGGTCGTGGGATCAAACCCGATGAGGTCACTGCATTTTTCATTTCACCTAACCCTTCCAGCTGCATTATGACCCCGGGGTCGACTCAGCCTCTAACAGAAATGAGTAGCAGGAAGCTTCCTGGGGGGTAAAGGGTGGCCGGCACATAAGGCTGACAACCTCACCACCATCTGTGAGCTGATTGTCTACAAAATCTGGGTGCCTTAACATCTCACAACCCTATGGGCCTCCATGGCCTGTTACAACGGGGATATCTTTACTATCCTACTGATAATGCTGAAATAAGGTCAATGGTACTTTAGTAAAAGAAAATTATTCCCATTTACAGCATATTCATTAGAATTATATAAATTAAAGTGAATTATTTTGTGACTGTTCACATTCATTATATGACCTATCATGTTGACTATTACTAAAACCGAATCAGTCCTTGTGGGAAATAACTAGAAACAAACATAATTTGAGTTCAATCACTTTGTGATGGTTTACACTCAAACAATGACCCATAATATTCAAAATACAGTGAAATCCTTATTTAATGAATCTCTGAGAGAATAACTTTTCATTAAATGAGGGTTATGCAGAATTTTGTTATCTTCTTATAAGAATTAACTGTATCCAACTGTGGTAATACAATTTCTTCACATTAGTAATTAAAGAAATTGTTTCTACACAAACATATAATAAATAATATAAGATTTCTAAAATAAGATGTATGACATAAACACCAGAAGCACTTCAACCAAAAATTGCAGCAAACATGATGCCACAAGTGCATGTTAAATTTTCAATGTGACATCATCTGCCAAAGATTATGGTTATGGTATAAGGATTTCTGGCAGAGATAAAACATGAATATCAAATACTGTTTCAACCAAAATCATATTAAACTGAGGTATGATTTCTGCAAGCTGAGAAACTGCAGCACTATATATATAGGGCTTCACTTGAGGCCAGAAAAATATTCACTGAACAGGGGATATGAAAAAACCGAACAGAATTTCACTGTAACAAATCAGATCAGTGGAGTAATGCATATAGAACTGTACTCACAAGAATATGATCACTAAGGTGACATCACCATTTGCATTTAGTAAATGACTCATACCGCAGAAGGCTGCTCAAGTATATATTTCACATCAATACACAATTATTATCGTTACACTAAAAACAACTCTCTTCTGCACCTTCAAGGAAGCATCAAGCACTACACAGTCATACTTAAACTTATGGACAATGATATTTGCATGTCTTGTATGTGTATTTAATAATGGATATAACATAGAAACACAAGACAACAAGAACTACAATCAGGACAAACGGAAATATAACATCATAAACATCTTTAGTCAATACATGTCCATTCAGGACTGCAATCACAATATGCGCTGAAAGAAACATCACATTAGAAGTATGAGTACCACAATATGTATTTAAACATTTAAGTTTAAGGACCAATCATTTTGCATCTCTGAATAGCAATAGTACTTTTTTTCTATTCATATCTTTCACTGAAAATCTTGGACAAGGTGCTGTGGGCAATGAAAAGTTTATCAAATGGTAACATGAACATTGGGCAATGCCTGAAAATGAGAGAAAAGTTTCATCACAATACTAAGATGTTTAGGAAATCAAGATCACATGAATTTTGGTTTTCCAAAACATGTGCATTATCCACAATTACTTTTGTATGAACTTTCATAAATGACACTGATTTTAGGATGTCAACTTATACTGGTTACTGGCCATATTGTGGCTCAAGCAGTTAGTTGCTACCTTCCCACTCTGGCAGCTTGTGTCTGATCCCAGATGTGTTGGAGGTTTCCTGCAAGTGCTTTGGTTTCCCCTGCCAATTTTCAATCTACCAACTACTGCATATTCATTATTCACCTTATCACTGATGCTATACAGTCCTGATACTGTCTTTAAATAACCAACTTTAACGTCTTCATTTTATTGAGTATCACTATTGTTTTGATGGCATATTACGGAGATGTGAGAAGGAAATGTATATCATTAGCTTTAAAGGTTCAGTACTGTGAACAACAAAATCTATGTATTTGTAATTGTCTGTTGGGAGTAGTAACTTTATATGCTGCATATACCCCTGTCATAAGACCTTGCAAATAATCATCTACAACACAGATGAATCACAAGTTATGAAAATAAACTTCAGCCCTTTGAATGGCTATAACCCACTTATACATCTTTTCTGGAAGGACAGTTTTGTTATACAGGAAATTCAAGCAGAACACTGTGATTGCAACATCTTCTACTTACTTCAGAGTGTGACTGGAACATGCTGACTGCTTGATAGCTGCCTTGGATTCAGTTTTTTTTCAAGTAAACATTATGGCAGGTCCTAGCAAGAAGATGCATGTGAGTGATGAAATGATAAATGAACTGTTGAAACAGAATGAACATAGCGATATTTCTGAGAGCGAATATAGTAGTGACAGTGAAATAAATGTGAATTTTCTGTCATGTGATGAACAGAGTGTCAGCTCCAATGAAGAAGAAAATGCCAGTCACAAGAGTAACATACAGCATGGCATATGGGCAAAGTCAGGTGCCACTTACTGGCAGGCCTGGCATAAATGTTGATTTAGACGACCCCAGTAACACCTGAAATATTTTGAGTTGTTTTGTACACAAGAAATTGTGGAAATAATAGCCACAGAAACAAACTGGTATGCCAAAACAACATTTTAGAAAACATACATAATCTAAAACTAAGATCTAGGACCCATCACTGGAAAAAAATGAAAAGAAGTGAAATAATGAAGTTGCTGGCATTCTTTCTGTTACAAGGACTTCACCAGAAACTGGATAACAAGCTAATTTTCCTGGAGGAAAATTCTGGAAACACCTGTATTTTTGGACCTGTTAGTGAGAGGTTTCACAGTCTACTCGAGTTTCTTCATTTGGTTGGCAACAAAAAGGGTCAACATTGTGACACAAGGTACAACTAAAAAAACTGTAGGATGGCCCTGTGAGCTGCACTGTTTCAACATTACCATATGGCAGCGTGAAAGGGATTGAGGTTCAACAAGTGGCTAAGAAATGTCTGAACGTAAGGTTTTACTGGCCAGAAAGTGTACTATGGGTTCGTATTGAAAACTCCCCCATACCTTCACAGTATGTGCCACTGGGGCTGAAATAATGTTTCCCCTGGCACAATATTTTTAGCTATGATTTCAGAGTCTGTGGAGGTTTGGAAGAACAAACAGCTTTTATTGCACAGTTCAGTCACCCACAGTAGTCCTGAACTTGCAAAGGAAGTAAAAATTCATCCCACATGGCAATAAGAAATATCTGTTATCAATGAAGCAGTCAGAGCTGTAGTGGGTCATAGTGAAATATCACAATAATCAAACATGTGAGTGTGTGCTGAGGCTGGAGGTGGTTTTGTCAGTCAGCTTTTATAATCATGTTTCATCTCTATACATTGGATGTCAGATAGGCCTGCATGCAGTGAATGTGCATGGGTCAGACATGCCTTTGTTGTCATATATTGGAAACTGAAATGTCAGTGGCAAAAGTAATGTACTTTTTGAGAATATAATTCAGAATTTCACTAATACGTATATGTACAGGATGTCCCAGGAGGAATGAGCCAAACTTCGGGAGGGTGTTCCTTATGTTAAAGTATGTCGATATAACCCAACACACACGTCCAAAGTTGAACGGTTACGGAGATAATGGCCAGAGAAGTGTGAAACTTTGACCGGTGTTACACACTTGTTGATTACAAAATACATATTAAAACTGGCAGGAATATGTGGATTCTGTAATGTTAATAATGTACGTAACATCAAACTAACTTGTGAGTGACATGAAGCCATAAAATTGAAGTACAAAATACTCGCTCACCATGTCATAATTGTCCTTAGGTTTCCATGCACTATACATGACACATAACTTGCAAGCGCTAACGTAACATGGCTGACTGCGCTATAAGCCGACCACATAACTGTATTAAACGTACATTCACGGAAAATCTCTTTTGGAATTTCGTTTCCATTATCTCATGTGGATTATTATGGGACCACATATGCACATTTCGTAAATTATTTACACCATCCAGGGTAAAAGACGCCTCATCACTGAATAAAATGACGCTTAACAGTTTGGGATGAGCTTTTATCCAGTGGCACAAATCCATACGCTGTGCATGGTCGCCTGGTTCCAGATGTTGTACCCTTTGATCATGGTAAGGATACAACTCTTCATCATGCAAAGTTCGCCACACCTGCATACGTGATCACCGATGCGACAGGCCATTCTACGAGTGGACAGACGCGGACTTCTCTGAACCATCTCATGAACATTCTCTCATGTGTTTATCATTCGTACATCCTCCATTTCAGAGTGCACAGAAACACTCGGAAGAGAACGAGTATCACGCAATGTCTGGTGAATTCGCGTAAATACACTTCGACATGTAATCCTTCGATCAGGAAAACGCCTTTGGTATTCTTCAACAGCAACACGTGCATTTCCACCGCAAAATCCACACACAAAATGCATATCACAATATTCCATGTGTGAAAACATAAAAGGCATTTTAGCAACTCCGCACAATTAACCTACCACCCATTCACGACCCAGCTTCAACGTATACTGATAGGAGCTTATGGCTAGTGTGAATCACCACTCAAGGACAAACATAGATAAAGCATCTCAGATGACAGGTGGACCCGCCAGAAGACCACACTTTTCTCGGGCCATTATCTCCGTAACCGTTCAACTTTGGACATGTGTTTTGGGTTATATCGGCATACTTTAACATAAGGAACACCCTCCCGAAGTTTGGCACATTCCTCCTGGGACACCCTGTGTATATATATAAACTTTAATGTAATGGCTATATAAATGAAGTTATAGATAAATAGACTCTGATAACTGGTCTTTCAGTGACTTTCATTTTCATAATTTTATAATGACATATGGTTGTGATACTGAATTTTAAAAAAGGAGCAAAAATTATAAAATTAAACACTGCAATGACAAATTTAAATGTCCAGGGAATTTTAATGTCTCACTGCAGGAGAGATAAAAACATGGAAAATATACAGTTTAACTGGTTAAGGCCCTCTTGTGGATAACCCTTTCAGGGTCTCCTGTCCTTTCAAAGTTGCCCCTACAAAGTCTATCCTGCACTGTTACTCTTTTCATGGTCAATAGTGCCCATTCATCTTCACCATTTTTGTTTTCTCTTCTAGTATTACTTACATTTTATACTGGTCAACAGAAGAGAAGTCTTTCCTCCTACCTCTCCTATATAAATTGCACCATTCTCAAACTTCATTAACAACCAGATTACAGAGTCATAATCCAGAGGATCATAAGCTAACTGCATTACTGTGTATGGATAATTTATATTTCAACTGTCTGAAAATGTTAAAATAGACCTTCAACTATGCCAACTGCCTTTATATTATTAACATATGTTATTTCATATGGAATGAGGTCAACAGCATTTCAAAAGAAAGGTCATACTGAATGAAATTCATATATAAGAAACTTATATTCCACAATAAATTTCCTGTTTACTAAGAGCTGAGACTGGAAGAAAACATATATATATGCATAAAACATAACAGTGACACAAAGCCACTAAAAATCAAAGACAGTAATAAGTTATAAACAACCTCACCTTGTAATGCGCCTCCTATCAAGAAAGCTTGGTGATCCTCTGCGTCTGGGTATAGATGGTGACCGTGAACGGGATGAATGGCTAGTATGAGGGCTTGCACTAGGGCTCTTGTGAGTGGAACGTGATGGACTGCGGGTGTGAGACCTGTTGCTGTGTGAACTATGACCACTGGAACTATTGGTGCTGGCAGTATGGCTATGAGACCTGCTCCGTGATCGTGAGTGTGACACAGAACGAGAACCCGAATGGGTTCTGCTTCGTGACAGGCTGCGTGATGCAGATCGACTGTGTGACCGGGATCCACTGCTACTAGATGACCAGCTCTTTGCACTGTCTCGCCTTGAAGGACTGAAACCATAACTCTTCATGTTGGCCAGTGTTTCGTGTAGATTTTATTACCATTTTTTAATTTTAACTGAAACCATACTTCACAAAATAGTTCATACATCTTCATTGCAGTTCAAAATAAAATAAAGACACTGGAAAGAAAACATGCATTATTTCAGCAAAACATAATGTAGTTATCACAACTTGAAATTTATGTATGAAATCCTATACACCATGAAACTACATCTGAACATTTGTAAAGCAGTGTAGAGTACAATTATTGTACAGAACTATTAGGCTTATTTTGGACTCTATCCGTCGTCTGGTATACATAAGACAAAAAACCACAACATTTCAGAGACTGGATCTGTCTCCATCCTCAGGTGGATGGGGCAGGATAGACCTACTCAGTTGGGCCCGTTAGAAAGTGACGATGGATAGAGTCCAAAATAAGCCTAATAGTTCTGTACAGCATACAACATCATCAGAATCCTTTCAAGTACAATAATTGTTTAAGAAAAATAAACTGTTTTCAAACTACTTTTATAAATGTTATATTTTAGCTTCCTGCTGCACTGACTTATAAAACTATTAATATGAGAAATAAGCCACAGAAACTTCTTCAAGTATGACACTAAGAAAAAATTATAATAAAAATTAATAAGACAGAACTACAGCCAAGTAACAAGCTTAAAGAGCACGGCATTAACACCATGAAGTGCCACTAAATAATTGTACACACTGTAAGAGCTTTAATGTAAATGATCTTAAAACTAGGAACAAAGGAACATGCCAAAAATGAGAATTTAAGAAAGAACAAAAGGAAAATTCTGAAAAGATAAGTTTATTTTTCACAAAATGGATTATATGACTATAATTACTTCTGAAGCTTCTGGTCAGTTCAAAAGTACAACAATCAATAAAACATATTTTAACCAGCATGAAGTATTCACAGGCAATGAGCTACATCAATATGGAGTTAGTATCCAGCAATCGTGACTGATCAACCCCTTATGATGCAGACAGTCTCCAAAACAGTGGATACTAACACCACCCAAGAAGAGTTCATTGCATACAGTCACTGTGAAAACTTCGAGTCATATACGTCTCAAAATGATACTAACAAATTATCTGAAATATGGACCTTTAAAAAGGGGGGGGGAAAGAAGAAGCAAAATCCAAACAAGAGATATGAAATTGTTCAGCAGTACTGAGGGAAAAATACTGTTAATGGAGTTTAATGAGATATGATTACAATGATTTATCATGTAAAATGACTGGATAAAACATTGCATTAGAATTGAAATTTTTAGGAAAGAGACTCATGGGATGACATATATGGTTTAGCCAGATACTAGAAGGCATCAAGAAAAGACAAAAGAAATGGCAGGAAATCAAAAAGAAAGGCCGTAGGAAGACAGAGGAGACTGGAAACTTTTCTCACTGACCCACTAAAAATGTGTATTAGGTATAAAATATGCACCCAAAGAACCTTTAATATTCAATGATATACAGAGTGTCCCAGGAGGAATGGACCAAACTTCGGGAGGGGGTTCCTTATGTTAAAGTATGCCGATATAACCCAAAACACCTATGTCCAAAGTTGAACGGTTACGGAGATAATGGCCAGAGAAGTGTGAAACTTTGACTGGCGTTGCACACTTGTTGATTATAAAATACATATTAAAACTGGCAGGAATATGTGGATTCTGTAATGTTAACAATGTACGTAACATAAAACTAACTTGTGAGTGACATGAAGCCATAAAATTGAAGTACAAAATACTCGCTCGCCATGTCATAATTGTCCTTAGGGTTTCCAAGCACTATACATGACACATAACTTGCAAGCGCTGACGTAATATGGCTGACTGCGGGTTCTGATAAAGCCAACTACATAAGTACGGCTAGGGTGAATCACGGCACTCAAGGACAAACATAGATAAGGCCTCACAGCTGATAGGTATAGTCCGTAGACCCGCTAGAAGACGACACTTTTCTCGGGCCATTATCTCCGTAACCGTTCAACTTTGGACATAGGTGTTTTGGGTTATATCGGCATACTTTAACATAAGGAACCCCCTCCCGAAGTTTGGTCCATTCCTCCTGGGACACCCTGTATATGAGTACTAATACACCTCAAGATAGTCACTGTAAACATTTAAGCAGAGTACTAATCTTAAGGGGCCCATACATGTATGAGTCTCGCTCGCGAGCCTGACCCAGCTCGGGTTCCAATGAGCCAAACTCATCCATGCGTGGGTCGCAAAGTTGGGAGTCAGCTCATGCGTTTGTGGTGGAATTAATCAGAGTTTGGCTCCCGAGTCAAGCTCGCCGAGCCAGACTTGTATGTGTATGGGCCCTTTTAGGTTTTCACAGTCATTCACTGGCTATGCTGATCCTATTTTTGAATGATGGTACCATGTGGAAGTGGAAGTGACTGAGATAAATAAATGATCAGATTATATAAGCGATGTGAGAGAACAGCAGTCACTCGCCACTATGGCAAGGACACAAGAAACAGAGCCATGCCTGGGACAATATGAACAGTGAACATGGAAGAGTGGAAAAGACACCTTTTAAGAGCAGACACTGGAAAGGAAGATAACAGCAAAACCATTATAACAGACACTCCAGAGAGGAAAGGGGGATAACAGCTGAGTTGGGGAGGGGAATGGGAAGGATGACAGAGAGAGGAGAAATGGTGACCTATACTTGGGGGGGGGGGAATCAAACTGTGAAACTTGTTTAGCTGTTTCTGGCTCTGGCAAGAGATCTGTGGGTTGTGTATGCCTATGGTTTTCTCTCTGCTCCCTATACATGAGGATTCCTTTGTCTTTCAAGCTATCATGTGGGATCCCCACTCTCTGTCAAAGTTATGACATAAACTGATCTCAATGGTTTCATGACTGGCTATGCTGGTGTAGCAGGGCAGCTGTGTTGATGCCACTGTATTGTCAAACTGGGTGTGGTGGACTCAGACTAAGTGTTTTGCCATCACCAAGTATTCTGAATAGAGCCAGAGTTCTCTCAAGTGCTACTCTGGGCATTCTGATATCATGCGGCCCACCTACATAATACAGCTGGTCTCACATTAGACTCCCAGAGCTTTTCGGCTTAGGCTGTCTTTGACTGGCCTGTGAACCCTGTGTGTCTTAGGTGATGGGATATGTATTGTTTTTATGTTGTACTATATCAATGGGGGCATGCGGTAGCGTAGTTGGTTGAGGCACTACGCTACAAGCCGGAAGGTCACGGGTTCAAGTCCCGATGAGGCAACTGGATTTTTTTCAACTGACCTAATCCTTTCAGCTGCACTATAGCCCTGGGGTCAACTCAGCCTCTAATAGAAATGAGTACAAGGAATATTCTTGGAATGGGGGTAAAGGGCAGCCGATGCGTAAGGCTGACAACCTTGCTGACATCTATGAGCCGACTGTGTAGAAAATGTGGGAACCTCAACATCGCACAACCCTATGGGCCCCCATGGCCTGTTACAGGGATACCTTTACTTACTTACTTCCTTACTATACACATATTCTACCAATAAAACTGAACAGTTGTATATATGACAGAAAGACAATGACAGTGGGTTTCTACTTGGTAGATACTTCACTTAGCCTTTCCCTAGCATGGACTGCTGTGTGGATTTGTTTGTAGTAGTATCCAGTTTCCTTGAATTATTTTCTAAAGTGGGCAATTTTGGTCTGAAGGTTGGCTCTGTCCAGAATGCCATGTGCCCAATGCATTAACCTTTAAATGCCGGACTTCGAAACAGTGGTAAGCTTGAGCTTGCCGGAGTTTATTTAAATGCCCGCTGCTGGTGCGCGTTTAAATGCCCGTTGCTACTCTGCGTCTAAATGTCCGTTCCTGTTAGGTGCTTAATCAAATTTAAGCATTGTGTTTAAAAATGCTGTATCTAGTTCAATTTTTATGATAAATGGATCTAATTAACTTTGTTTGTATCAGCAAAGAACATAGTGTCGCATATTCTAACGGAAGATTTGAAATTTTTACTACAAAGTGTTATACTCTATTTGCAATATTTTGTTTTAATTTTGATGAGTACTGCAAAAATGGTTTCCCAGTTCTTCACAGAGTTGTTCTGCATTATAAATTCATTTCTGTTTGTAACACTTGACAATTTTGGTCTTCTGCTAGCACTGCTTATACTCTTCAGATTTTTGAATCTTTTGACTGAACGACAGAAGAATGAAAGCATGGCTATTCAAGAGAAAGCTAGAGGGGTCCCTTCTTCAGTGCTAAGACCTTCCGTTAGAGCTGCAAAAGATTATTGCCCCTTCTATTTGAATGAGCAGACAGCTGCATCGTGGCTAAGATACAGAGTGCGATCTGTTTTGTGTGCGTTCGTAGTGAAATTGAATACTGTAGTATAATTTCAGCCTATATATACATCAAGCAGGTAACAACAAAAAGGTATGTACATCGAATTTTACAATATATTTTTAACACATTAATCCGCAGAATCTTCAATAAAATTACTCGATCGTGGATAAGTTTTGGCATAACTCATACGTATATTTCTATTTGCTGTTGTTCATTTAGGTATTATTTTAATTCCTCTATTAGGGTTTTAATCAAGTCTGTCTGGTAATTACTACATTTAAAAATAAATATTTAGGACTGTGCATGCACTTCTACTAGCGGCGTGTGCGCGCGCTTCCACTAGTGGAGTTTAAATGCCTGACTGGCCAAAACGGGGTACTTTGGCCACGACCTTACTCATGACTGGCACAAACGGGGCACTTCGGCGCTTAAAGGTTAAGGTAAAGACAACACAAAATTTCTAGGTAAGAACACAATGCTAGGCAGCATTCAGATACTGGCTTGTGTGCAACAGCTTCCAGTCCTCTTTGTGTCCCAAGGACCTATTGTGACTATTGTAGACGTCAATGTTCAGGAATGGCAAGTGATCTCACACTTCTTGCTCCATCATAAACTTGAAGTCTTGAAGGATGTCACTGAGGTGGCACAAAAATGTGTTCAGCTTGTGTGGACCAAGCAGACAGCAAATGCATCACTGAGGTACCAAAACCAGCAGCTAGGTTTACATGCACCTGCATCCAGCTCCTTGTTAATACCTGGCTATGACAGGGGATAGCAATGGCTCCATGGCTACTCCATCCCACTCACAGAACCAGCAGTCAAACAGGAAGCATACCGACATAGGAAGAGGCTGGTTACATTTTCAGGAAACTGTTGGTCCAGTAAGGTGACGTTCCTTTGAAAGAACAGAAGTGAGGAGTGATCTTACACCAAGGCTGACCATGAGGTCCTCTGGCCTAACAGCCAGTGAGTGGATGGTGTGAACAGTCCCATTTTTAGCCTACTTTCTTTATTTTGAAAAAATAATAAATGGCTTATGAGATCATCTTGCTGCCTGTCCGTGTATCCATCTGTGTCTATGTATCCCCCCTTCCAATTTTTGTTATGAGGCCTATGAGATCACCTTGTTGTCTGATGTGCCCCCCCCCCCTTGATTTTCTATGTGGTCTATGTCATATCGAAGGCAAGTAGGCAATCATTTCTTAAGAGAACTATTCTATTTTTCACCATTCCTTTTGGCCCAGAAACAGTTTTATCTCCTCTCTCCCTCACAGTGAATGACTGTTATCCCATCACTTTGCTTAAACCAGTCCAAATCCTTACCCTAATCACTCAGATCCTGAAGTGAAGGCAGCTGGTTCCTATCACATGCTGGCAACGCAGCCCACTTCCACATGGCATTATCACCGAAAAACAGGATGAGTGTCACTTAAGCATATGTTCAAATACTTAGTTTCAAGATGACACTCTTTTCACAATCTGCTGATCCCCGAATAGAAAATTTTATGATAAATGTAAATATACTGTGGCATGTGAACCCACTGTCAAGCAACGTCAGTGAAAGAAGCAACTACACAACAACCACTGCTAAGTAATGGCTTCACAAACAAGCATGTTTCCACAGCAACAATGGAAGAGATGTTTTCTATGAAGTCCATGCCGAGATGTTTTAACTGGGACCAGTTAACAGTTCTAGTTAGTTACAGAACAGAAAATTGTTAAGAAATTAATGTGTGCTGAAAGAGACTGTACAGTCTTTCAAAGTCATCTTCCATGAGACTACCTGAAGGTCTAGTGCATGAGGAAAATTCACAGCTGAGAGTTACATGAGAAATCTTTGTATGTAATTTATCAACAGAAATGAATATGAACCATTACACTTAATTCAACTTACAGAATTAACTACAAAACATTCTCTAAACAACTACTACTCCTCATCTCATAGCACAGTGGCACTATAATATTGTGACATGTCAAGCCATTGTTGGCCAACGGGATGTGGAATGAGTTGCCACGAAGACAGACTCTTGATAAACAGTCGGCTGCAAAGTTACACAACAGTGGAACAAGGTTATACAACAATAAGGAAAGCGGTGTTTCTCCATGCCGTGCTGTGCTGAGCAGAGCTGAACCGCACTGGTTGCTACACAGCAGTAAACAACTCTCAGCAGCATTGCCAAGCAACGCCTCTGTAAACACAGTGGTCATGCAACAGTGAAACAAGCTGCGCTTTCCGCCTGTCTGAATGAGGGTTTATAAGAGAAACTGGAATAACTAAGTGGCGAGTATTTGGCAGAACAGAAGTCAGTCATTCAGTTGAAGCAGCCGCGGGAAGAAGAAGCGTGATTAGAAGATTTTATGTGCAATAACCGAGAAGGCATTGGGTACTGGGAATGTGTAAATCAGTGACACTTGTACGGCTCTCGTGTATACTGTAAATATGTAGGTCGTACTGAAAGTCATGAGCAACTTTTTTTGCATGCAACCTGGGAATAGCAGACGAAAGAGAGTATGGTGGTAGGTGGAATCAGCTGTTGTGTTAGCCTTGAGTGTCTTGTGATGTCAATAGCTTGCATCACGTGACCAATATCACTCCTAACAAAATGGCCGACAACCATATATCGTTTCGCCAGCGTGCTGTCATCAAATTTCTTGTGAAAGAGGAAATCCTTGCTGCAGAAATTCACCAGACTTCAGCGTGCTTATGGAAGTGTGTGCATGGGTGCAAGCAGTGTTTGAAAATGGGCGTAACATTTTAAAGATGGGAACACTAGCACTGAAGATGAGCCTTGGAGCTGTCATCCTCGAACAGCCTCAACTGAACACAACAAGGAAAGAGTGGATGAGATCATTCAAGATGACAGGCGTGTGACTGTGGACACAATACCTCAAAAACTTGGAATAGGGCACAGTGCAGTACAGGAGATGATTGAAAGCTTGGGCTTTCGGTTATTGACCGAAGACCACAAAGGTCAGCGAAAAGCCATCACCTCAGAACTGCTGCAGAGATATCGACACGAAGGCGATAATTTTTTGCTCTGTATTACGACAGGTGACGAAAGCTGGTTTCACCATTTCGAGCCTGAAACGAAACGGCAGAGTATGGAATGGCACCATTTGCATTCTCCATCAAAAAAGACGGCAAAGACAGTGCCATCAGCTGCGAAGGTGTTGGGCACAGTCTTCTGGGATGCAGAGGCGTTTATTCTGGCCGAATTCCTGGAACCTGTGAAAACCATCAATGCTGCTCGTTATGTCCAGACACTGCACAAGCTCCATCGTGCATTGCGCGATAAACGTCCGGGATGAAACATCATCATCCTGCATGACAACGCTTGCCCCCATGCCACTTGCCTCATATTGGAAGCAATTGCAATGATGGGGTGGGAAGTTCTTCCACACCCCTCCTATAGCCCTGATCTGGCACCCTCTGACTACCATCTTTTCGGATTTATGAAGGATCAGCTGCGTGGACGTTTTGAAACAAGGGAGGCAATTCAGAAAGCAGTGCTTCAGTGTCTTCAGATGGCTGGAATGGAATTTTACAGAAGGGGAATTTTCAAACTCCCAGAACACTGGGAGAAATGTGTAGAAAGAAGTGGCAATTATGTAGAAAAATAAAGAAAGGTCTGTAGATTGAGGTGGTGTATTTGGTTCGTCAATAATAAAGCATGTTACTTTGCTCATGACTTTCAGTACGACCCTTGTAAGTGAAGACTACCAAAGATAGAGTGAATAGATTAGTGTGTAGGGTTTGTACATTGTGTAAACCCGCAACAGTATTATAATTAATTGTAGCTAACGACTTGTAGGTTGTTAATAAAATCAATTAACAATCCAAACGGCATCCATGGTAGCCCAAACACGCTACAATACCTATAGGCACAGGTGTATTAATATTGTTTCCACAGTTATCTTGCCAAATCAAGAGTTGATTATACAAAATTTCATGATACAGGATATAGCACAATCTATTCTGTTCACAAATTTACAAATATATGGACACTAGAAAACATCTATATCTCTTTGCTCAAGTACAGTGTTAGTACCATTATCTACACGTGATAATTATTAGACTGAAATCTTTATAAGCAGTAAATGGATAATGGAAATACACGATGTCACACTTACTTTCCCAGCAGGAGTCAGTGTGAAATCAAAAGATTTAGAACACGTACCTACGACTGTAGGATGACTGTGAGGAGCTACGTGATTTTCGAGATGATTTGTTGTGACCTCGTGACTCAGATCTGGATCGGGATCTTGATCTGCTACTGGACTTGGACTGCTGCCTTCGTCGCAATGCTTCAAGGCCAGGAGAATGAGGTCTCTTTTGGGTAATACTCCCAGATTCTAAAACAGCTGTATCTTTTTTTGATATTTCTGTAGTACCATCAATACTGTTTTTCTCAGTTTCCAAGTTCTTTCTAACTGGTGGTGACCCTGGTGGTTTTGGAATTGCTGAAGGTTGTATAGGTGGAGGATGTTCAGGACTTTTGTGGGGGACGGGTAATTGGGGAGGTGGAGGACTTGATGGTAATACAATATTAACAATCTGCTTTTCTGTTACAATTTTCTCACTGACTTTGTTTTTAGGCTCTTTCTCAGGAAGCGCAATATCTGACACAGATGCTCCATCTGTGGTAACTGCAAGGTCCTTTATTATTTTCTCTTCCTTCACATCGGAAGTTTTCAGCTTGTCATCTTTACATGCTGTTTTTTCCTGACTTCTGAGATCTGGTGATACTTTAGACAGCTTTTTTTCCAGTGTTTCCTTGGCCTTCTCTGCAAGTCCAGACTTAAGCAGTTTTAGTGTTTGAATTTCATTTTCATCCTCCTTTTCTTTTTCTTTGACATCCTTTTCATCTTCCTCTTCTTCTTCTTCCCCACTGGTTGATCGGAGTCTAACCCTAGGGATCACTGCTGGTGTTGGACGTCGGTTTCTTGATTCCGAGCGAGATCGAGACCTAGATGACTTGTTCAGTGAGGCTTTCGTTTTTGCTGACCTATCACTAGTCTTTCCATCAGTACCACTCTTACTGCTTGAAGGTTTGGCATCTATGATATCCTTATACCTTTCAGGGTTTCTCTCTGTTGGAGAATAGCTCAAGCTTGAATTTGCACTGCTGCTGCTATCACTCCTGCTTTTATGTCCTCGTTTCTGTTCACTATCTTTTCTCCTGGTTGTGGGTGTAGGTGACTTAACTCTCTTCTTATGGTTAGACTGCGCACGTCCATGTTTTGGTGAGGGAGTTGACTTTCTGGTTGCTTTGTAATTTCTACTTGGTGATTTAGTCCTGCTTTTGGCCCTCTGCTCATGACGACGATTATATGCTGGAGAATGTGATGTCTGCTTCTTGTCGGTTTTATTATGAGAATGACTGTGGCTCCTTGAGTGCCGCTGAGCTGACTTTGGTGATGCAGATCTGGAATTCTTTCCTGAACGATGGCTACTGATGGGAGATTTGCTTCTGCTTTTAGAGTGTGGCCTTCTCCCTGTTCTGGGGGATGTGGAGTAAAGAGATCGTTTTCTTTTGGGGGAAGTGGATGAATGTACTGCACTGCTCCTTACATCACTATTTCTCTTTGATTGGTGGTTCTTGACAGAAGGTGACTCAGTAACGCTCACTGACCGTTCACGTGCCCGTTTTGCTTTTGGAGAACGTGACACACGTGATGCATTTTTTCTATCTCTTGCATTAGCAGAACTGTAATTTAACACTGAGGAAGACCTGCTTTCACTTCTTGACTTGTGTCGAACTTCTCTTCTGTTTCTAGAAGATTGTTTATTGCTGGACCTATGATTCTGAACAGATGCAGATCTAGAATGGCTCCTGGATTTCCTATTCCGGTTCTTGGGAGAGGCTGAAATATGGGATGATTTTGCTTCTACCACACCTTTGGCTCTTTTAGTAGATGGTGATCGGGCACGACTAGTACTATGCGGACTAGATCTACGATTCTTGTTTGAAGGTGACGCAGATCTCAAACGTGCACCACGCTTGCTTTTAGGAGACTGAGATGAGTGTCTTTTCTTCTGTGAATTATGTACAGTACTCTTAGATTTCTTTGGAGAAGAGGATCGTGAATGACTTACCACACCACCAGATGAAATACTTCGACGCTGTGCCATTTCCAAACTTTCCTTCTTCCTTCTGCCTTCCCTTTCTTTCTGCCTTTTATCCTTCTCCCTTCCTTTATCTCTTGATTCTCTTTCTCTCTCCTTTACTCTTTTTTCTTTCTTTATTTCATCATCACTCTCAATATGTTTCTTACTTCTTGATTCATTTCTCTCCTTACTATCCACTTTATTCGAGTTATCATGGTTACTGTTTCTTGCACCCTGATCACGAGATCCACCATGACTTGTCTGTGGTTTGGACCTAGCGCTATGATTCACTACTGGTGAAGAATCACGGGTTTTGTTACGTCGACTTGATTTTTCTGCAATCTGAGTCTTGGAATGCCATCTTTCAACTTCAGGGTCACTGGAAGTACAAGAAAAAGCATGAATGGTGCATACGTACAAATTTCAAAAAAGACAATGCAGTTATAATGATGCTTGATTCACAATGAGAGTAACTCCATAAGAACCAATGTCAAAATGGATTTATATGTTACAAATTTTGAACAATTTATGTGGGAGTGTGTCCACATACATATGCACAAATATTAACATTGTCATTCTATAGCAGTACTGTTACTGAATGTCCAAAAATCAGAGAAAGATAAAATATGCATGCAACATTTACAGTTTCGATTTGAAGTATTTTGTATGTATTGTAAACTCCAGGTTATCCATTATCCATGTAAATGCAACTGTCATGCAGATAACATCTCAAGGAAATTGAACGATTTTATACAGTTACTTCCAAAACAAAGCTGCAATGCATATCACTTCCCTCATACAGGTGCCATTACAGTTGTAGTGATACATGATTAATTACAGTACAGGTTAATTCAATCTGTGATCATGTCTGAGTACATTTCAACCATTCACCATGAATCCACTATATCTCTTAAGAGGACTCCTGTGTAAACACTGAAATGAAAGTGCATTGCTCTGATTTTTAAACAGAAGACAGAAATATTAAAGATCATAAATGGATGAGAATTGTATGGAGATTAGGTTTTGCAAGGGTCTCCACCATGCAACGATCAGATTCATGTATCTGGAACACCCAATTCCCCGTACACACCAGATAATGGGAAGTTCAAGGTACAAAGAAGTTCAGCCAACAGTTATGATACTTCAAGCAGCTGCTCAAAAGATTCAGTCGCCACACAGTGACTCACATGTTGATATAAACAGTTTCTTGCAATACAGCTGCTGTGAGAAGACATGCACAATTCTGTCTGTGTCAAACCACATTAACCCTTACACTGCTGCGGTCGACATAAGCCGATCTCTGAAAAACATGGCACCCTTTCTGTGATTGACAAAACCCGTATTGTGACTTAAGAGTTTCAAATCTCAGGTTTCTTTGCACCAATCTCATTCAAACTTGGCAGGTTCATAGATTCATCTGGGAACGTAATGAACCATCATTCATTTCAATGGCTACATTATTCTGCCCTCTAGCTTAAGAAATGTAAAAGGTTGCATCTGCAGAGCGAGGCACGTGCTCTGTGGTAATGTGGCGCGGGTATTTCACAGGGCTACTAAAAATGGCTTCGTATAGTGTGCAGTGCTTTCTATAATAGTTTTAAATAAAGTTGTGGACTTTGGTCAACATGTGACATAGTGATAAGATTAACTAGGATAGTGAATTTTGTACTATTTTGGCCATCTTGGACAACACTGATTTAATGGACTTTTCCCCTGTGAAAAATACTGAATAATTCAACATTTTTGCAACTTCTGATGCCTGTTCCCTGTCTGAGGTAAGATTAGTTACATTTTATCACAAATTTTCATACTTTGCACCTAATTTATAAATGATTTATTCAAAAATAATTCAGCACAGACGGTACAGAGAGTTACTTAACATACTAGCAGTGAAAGGGTTAAGATACAGTAATAAAACAACTAGTTTCTTGCTATGAATTACACTTATGCATATTTTCAATAGGAAAACGGAGCTGCATACAAACATAAAAAATTTAATGCAGCATCAGGGGTGTTCCCAATGAACAAATAATGAATAGAGGACCACAGCTGTCATGTTTCCTGAATCCCAATATGTGTAATTTTTATGTGAACAAACTTGAAGCAAGAAGTCTACAGAAATAATCCACACTCTGGTGCCTTTATAGATCACAATCCAGAATGTTATTCTAGAAATTACAGGTGAATTTTAACATGCCATAGAAATGTTTACCTCAGTGTGAATTGCAGTGATTCTGGAGAATGCTACTTTCAACAGCTACTGTAACAACAGATATGTAAAGTGGTATACTGAACATATTTCTGAGCATGAATGGGAACCTCAAATTAGGCTGCATGTCTTATCAGAGAGAAATTAAACAATGGTCAGCATCTCACTCTACAAACAGGCAGTAAATAAGGATGCAAAAGAAAGAACGAACCTCTGCATGTATAACACAAGCAACTTGGATTTTTCTACAACTCAAAGGTTTGGAATAAATGGACTGTTCTTACTACTCATATATTACACTTTGTTTAGTGTTATAGTGCTGTGGAACCAAGTAGTGATTTTATGTGCCACTGGTGCACCCAAGAGGAAGTTGCTGCATCACAACATTTCACAACATAATGAATATATGTCATAGGTGTGCAGTGATATTACCCTGAACTATTAGCTTTATATGTATGATCAAGTTCATATGATGGATATGAAGGAATGCTGGTTCATAAGGCACAGTGTACAAATCGTACCATTCCGCAAAGCTTCTACTGCTGTTGTGAGAGGAGAATAGGAAGTAAGAAACAATTACAACAGTAATAAGAGCGAACATCAAAGCCATAAACTGTGATGGCTCTTATCCCATCCAGACCTGGCATTCAGCATGTTCAGGAGCTCCATGTTTAAATATCAGAGTAGCAAATCATTAAAGGTAGGTATTCTGTAAATGTGAGCATAACCATGGTTGTGAACATACCACAGCCACAGAAGACAACACAGTTCACAGGCAGTAAGCCCAAATTATAACAACAAGTGCTAAGAGAACACACAGCAATGTCCTTATCTCACTCGACATATGTGGGCAAGAATACTTTTTGCTGGATGAATTTAAAAAATGAAAAGTAAAATAGAAGGTACCTGAAAAATACAAGCACATGACCTTATAAATGTGTACACCTGCAACTGACATGCTCACACTACATGCAATTTATCTTCCTCTGTTATGTGTATTTTGAAAATTACCAAATTTTGTTGCAGTTCTGCACCTGATTGGTAAATTATGTTATGACATTGTATCATATATCACAAAGCATCAAACAAGATGCTATGCAATCACTGCAAATGACAGATTAGGAGGGATGGCCTACTTCACAGTATTACCCAACATTTATGTATGATATGAGGTTCTCAACTGTGGTTATGAAGAGTTCTATCTTCTGGGACATAACGCTGTGTAGTCCACTGAAAGTCAATAAAAGTCTCAGAGGAACATTTTGCCTCCATCTTCATGAACAAAGACTAAGCCACGCAAGAAACCAGCGTGAAGCAGGCAGCAAGCGATGGAGGAAGATGTTGCTTTGAAATGTCAGCTAACTTCTGATGACTACATGGTGTTACACCCTAGGGGACAGAACTCTTCTTGTTCACTGTTTGTCTGCAATGTCTGAGAAAAACCACTAAAGGCCCAGAGCTAGCTGGTTCCTGGCAGCATTCAAACTGGATACAGTACCCCTCAAATTCTGCTAAAGATGCCACTCTTGCCAACCTACTTCAAATAAATTTACAGACATAATATTAGAACATTCATGGATAAAACACTACAGATAAATATTATCTGTATGTGCAGTTTCTCTCTTTTCTGCTCAAATCTTTAAAACTCAATGACAGGGAGGAGGAAAATAAACAACAAATTACTTTGCATTCTGTTGAATAAAAAATAAACTGCTTTATTTTTGGGGAAGTCATGAGAAATCTTTATGACCTCCTATATTACACAATACTAGTAATTACAGCCACTGAATATGTATGCTACAGACAAAAGAGGCTTATCTCTAAAATGAACAATACATATCAAGATCACTAAAACATATATGACAAAACAAGAGCAGTATCCTCACTCAGAATGTTTAACACTATCTAAGGATTCATGGATATTCAGGAGTTTCTCCTGCTTCTCTTGTTACAACAGACAAATCACACTTGCCATATTACGCAATATATTTCAGACTTAAAAACAAAACATTTTTCTTTAATACAAGGTTTTCTTAAAGAGAAAGTTACTGAGTCTGAAAATACTTGTATTCAGACTAAAAAAAAGTAAACAAATAGTCTGATATGTAGGATTATCCAGGAACTTTACTAATCGAATTTAGCTCAATTCCATATACAGACAGTTTTATATGGCAAGCTAGCATAAAAGGCAAGTTTCTATCTTGACTACTCACCTATCAGATGAACTTTCATGAGATGTATCTGGCTTTTTCTTGGACCCACTTCCTACTCGTTTCCTCTGAAGGTACAGAAAAGAGACTAAATTATGGATAGTGTTTCTAAACACAAATAAATAACACACAATTACATGACACACACTAATTATAGTAATGATAGGCATTGTAAAAGGGATAAATGGTTCAGTTCCATTTTAAATGAGGATAACAAAAAACTTAAAATGGGACAACTCTTTTCTGTACATCTGACATCGGACTGGTGCGAAGAAAATGAAAGAATGATGCATCATGTTCCCTGAAAGCATATTAAATTTTATGAATAGTGAAGTTTCTGATAAATGTAAAATGAACCCTATAATAACAAGATTGATAGCAATATTTGATTAAAAATAGTTACAAGACAAAATAAGGATCCCCTTTAAAATCTGCAATGTCCATTTGAAGTAATTCCTACCTTTGTGAACGGTTTTGGAATTACAGTTTCACGTAAAACTGGAATTATACTGGATCAATACTAACCAATATGAAATTCACAACTGTTTCTGCTGTAAATTTCCAGTACCTGGCTTCAATGGTATCTGACAAGTAGATTATGAGATGAAACAGCACTTTTACAACCTGTTACTTTGCATGGAAGTGTTTTCAGAAAAAGTGCTATATATATGTAAAAACAGAAGTTACTGCTATTTAAACAGTACTGAGTTACATACCACATATATAAATTTGTGAAACTGTGTGCCATTCCATAAAATACTGTAATGCAAAAATATTCTAATTTAAAATAAATTTATCATTGCACTCAAATTTATGTGCAAACATATACGGAAACATACAGAAATACAGAAACCTTAATTTCCATCTACTTATTTATTTTAGTCTCTCACTTCTGTGAAAACAGGGTCTCCAATTCTCTAGACATACTGCTGCCAACAGTTTAACATGAATAATTTCTTATCACAGTTTTACTGCAAAACCACCACTACTGTCATTATCATCTATATCCACAATAAAATATTATAAACTGCTTGAAATGTAACTGCTCTATAACATAGGCATATGGGGCTTTATTAATTGAGCAACACACATATAAAATCTCACATAGAATACAGTACATCAAGAAATCATGTAACTCTGTATAAATGCAATATAAATGTATATAAGGAATTACTATACCTAATAAAAATCAATTATACATACTAAAACCAAATGATAAGATATATTTCAGTTACTGCATTACACACTCTATACTTAAATGAAGTAAAGAATATGAATATTACTCTGAATATATTTATGTATTTTATAACTTCTTGGCAAGATCTTAAAACAATAAACTAATCACTATACTCTTTCTAGTTTGGGTATATTACAAATTGTCTAATACTCCCTTCTGGTTTTATTTACCCTTACAACAGAGAGCTTATATGTCACAAGTACTATGCCTGTATCTTGATATGCTATGTACACAATCTATTAGATGTGTGGAAAATGTAATTGTCCCATTTTAACACATTATATTTCTAACATTCTACATACTGAATACACAGATTTATGTAACAAGCCCTAAGGAGACACCATTGGTAAAATTAATATTTCTAAATCAATTAAAATATTACATAAAATACTGTCTGAAATATGGTTCCTTTCAGATCGTTAAACACAAATTACAGTCCTTCTGCACTAGGTGTGGAAGGAACATTAACAAATGGACCAACATGCCAGACGGAACATATGCACCGCATCTATGTATCTACTTCAGATGAAATACTTTTCTCCTTATGATCTTCAGCCAGGATGAAAAACCTTAGTGTACACAGAAATAATGCTTGCACATTTATTTATGAATGTGTCTTAATATTCTCAGAAGTACTCTGTATATTGATGCTGACCTGTCCTGTCTTATTTTGATATAATCTTAATGGGCTTCGTTATACTCTTACTCATCAGGTCCATCCTCAGAAGCTCAGACTCATGACTATTGTTCTGTTTACTTTAACATACTAAGTAAGAAAATACGGTATTACAAGAAGGACCAATTATGACGGCAAACAAAAATTAACATTCCATTGGAATCTCCTTTGGGAGTTATTAGTCCTGTTCCTGTTTTGCTGTTCTACTCAACTGATCTGAGCACGCTGCCTGGGAAACATCAATACAGTAACATATAAACACAAAAACTGTACAAACAACACACATGGAAGTCTTTAAAGGAACATATCAAAGAACAAAAATACAACTACACGAGTTTAAGAAAAGCAAGATTGACAAGAAAGCTAAATAACACAACTTTCCACGTACATTACAAACATGCATGTGTAGTAGACGTAACACCCAAAAATGCTGACTGATAATTATAAATTGCTTCTGCTCATTCTATTTCTAAGTTATTTAACCTTTTCGCACTCAGTCTATTTTCCAAGTACCTGGCCTAAAACACTTAGGCGAATCTGGCTCAATTTAAAAGTCTCACTTAAAAAAATTGCAAAAAATACGTTGGACAAAGACATATGAAAAAAATCACTTATTCACTATAAACAGCATATTTAAACAAAAACAGTCTACAAGTGCTATCATTATAAATAATTAAAAAAAATAAAATAAAACTGAAAGAATTAAAGATCAAAATTTTAAATTTACATAATTTAGGAAAAAATAATACTATCTTTTTGGCCTTCTTTCCTTGTCACCAAGTCTTAAAAAAAAGTAAAGCTATCCCTGTAACACGCCATGGAGGCCCATAGGGTTGTGAGACATTAAGGGTCCCACATTATCTAGACAATTGGCTCAAAGATAGCGGTAAGGTTGTCAGCTTTACATGTCGGCCGCCCTTTACTCCCCAGGAAAATTATTTAATTAATTCCTGGTACTCATTTCTGTTAGAGGCTGAGTCGACCCCAGGGCCATAGTGTGGCTGAAAGGATTAGGTCAATTGATAGAAATCCAATGACCTCATCGGGACTTGAACCCGTGACCTTCCGGCTTGTAGCATAGTGCCTCAACCAACTACGTCACTAAGCCTCCAAGAAAGATAATTCTTTCTCTGTAAATTTTGATATAAGTTTTATGCATGAAGAGCTCTTTGGTCTGGAACTATATCACATTATGTAAAACACTTCATACTGTCACATGTTGGGTGTATAATGCGACAAATAACTTCACGCCTTGTTGGTTATAGCGAATTTATTCCACTCGCTCTTACAATCACACAAATTATAATCTGACAATTACTGCCATCGGCAGTATCACAAATACTAGACTACAACTGAAAAGCTGACTGCCTGGCTAACTTGTAACTTGAGAACTCGAGAACTGCTGCCTTAAGAACTGTAACTTCGGCGGCAGCTATGTTTTTAACTCACTCACGCTTACTGCTCAGCTGGCTTTTATTCTGTTCGCCGTTGCCTGTTGCCCGTGTCACCAGTGTCGTTGCGTGCCATGTTACAGTAGGAAGCGGTGCCGCATCACAGTGGGGAGTTCTGCCACGTCACAGTGCGGGGTGGGGTGGGGTGGGGAGTGCTGACTCACCTGTTACGTCGCCGCTGGCAGAGGGGGGGGTGTCCTCCATTGTGCAACATGTCACAATACATTCCTTTTGCAGTTAGCAACTGTGTTTAGGGAACCATTCTCCATGCAGCCCCTTGTTGCATCTGATGCATACTGTTCAGGCTCTCCTTCTTGCTGCAGACAATACACTGGGATTCTTTCTTTTCCTGAGCCCTAGTGGTCCCTGAGGATCATCTGCTCCAGCATTGTCCTTCAGCGCCAACCACTCCTCCCCCAAGCTCTCAAATATGGACACAGTGTAGCCGCACCTGGATTTCAGTTTGCCAGGCTCCACGTAGTTTTCCTTGTACAAATGTAGCTATTCAAACACCACCCTTGCTATGATGTAGAAAGCTACTTTTTCCAACAATGCACTGGCTGCCTTTCATCCAAATATGTGTACAGCAACATGTCTGAAGGGTCAATGCCACCCATAAACTTATAGTGGGATGTGATGATTTTTGGTTTTATTTGTGGATTGCCACCATGTCTTTCCTCTTCTTGGGCCGTGGCATGGCTGGCGAGAATAATGACAAGATTTTTTGTGACTTCTTCTCATGGAAAACACATGCAAGAAGGGGATCAGATCTGCAATATATTTTTTGTCCAACTGCAAATTTGTTCCTGAATTGCTGAGTAAAAGTTTCCTATTTCTTCTAACAGTACCAGTGATGTAAGTCCTTAGCTGATGGAAATGGCGGACAAGTGGAGCAGACAGGAAATAGTTGTCAATGAAGACATGGTAGCGTTTGGTGATGTACCCTCCAATCTCAAGCAGTTTTTCCATGACAATGTACCTCAGGCCATTTTTTAGGATGTTGCCTTTGTCTTCCTGAGACCTGGCCTCTCTGTGTGTTAAAAATCCCAGGCAGTATTGGACATATAGTCACACAACATCCAAAATCTGATTCCCTAATGGTGGTGGTGCTTGTTGGGCAAATACTGCATGAAACTGGTTTTGTTCCTGGTACCTATCAGGCTTTTGTCAACACTTAATTTCTTGATGAGGGGTGTAGTGATGCCTGACTACCCTGCCTGCATGGTCTGCAAGGGACTGGTACCTTGCACAAGGATCAGAGTCTAGTTCTCTGTGGCCTGGCAATCCTTCGTTGCTGACAAGGTGGAACAAGCACAGCAGGTGGGAAAAGCGATGCTTGGCAAACATTTTCCCAAATGGTAGGGTGCTTGGGAACATAGAGTGGAGAAGTGTGATGCTATGGTTGGCTCCTTGATGATGCCCATATTTAGAATAGAGGCCAGGAATCCTTTCATCTCATGCATGGCAATTCCGGTCCAGTTCTTTAGTGGGGTGGGAACATTACCCACTTTACTGCTAATCAGTTACTGCACATATCTGCTGGATTCTGTCACTATGAGGGTAAGGAGCAGGTCCATGAAGAAGAATGGAAGCAAGCAACAGGAGGAGAATCAGGGGGAGGCATATGCGTAGGTCCAGAGTGTTCTTGGAACTGGAAAGGAAGATGAAGAGGTTGCTCAGGTGACAGAATTTCACTGTAGTCTTCATCATCCATGTCATCCTTTTCACTATCAGGCATAGGGTGAGCAGCTGGGAGTGTGGCATGTGGGGCATCTTCTTCTTCACTTTTATAATCACTGTCACTTTCCGGAATAAAGTCACTAGCACTGTAAACTGTATCTAAATATTCCAACATGTCAACTACACTACGGCTTGGACCAGCCACTGTCTAGTTAAAAATGTAAAATAACTAACTATATACACTATTAACTCTGAAAAATATAATGAAAATCATATTTTAAAAACAAAATACCATCACTAAACTATGATATATTCACAGCAAAACAACTAAAACAACAGACCAAGAAAGCACTGAACCACCAAGTAAACATGTGAGCTCAACATAATTAATTTGATTCAAACAAATATTTTTTGCAAGCAAAGGGACGTCATTTGGGTAAAAAAGTGTGAAAGAGACCTTGGAGAATTGGGTACTGTCTTGTGCTGACACCTTTGAGACATTTATATAATTAAAAGAGCATGGTTTAGATAGAGCCGATAGATCAGTCGCCTGAATGTTCTGACCATTACCTGACACGCTGATGGATAAATGCGCTGAGTGTATAAGGGTTAATGACACTTCTAGTATCAAGACAATACAGTGTCAAGCTTCTGCAAACAAATCACTTCATATATCAGTACAAAGGACTAAATGGCCAACAAATACACTTTGTGACATAACATACAGGCAAGAATATTGGATAATATCCTGTTTCAACTTAAAAAATCATCAATGTTAGCCAATGTGCCAGTATTTGTCAAAAACTGTGCTCATTTATTTCTCACACAATTCAGACATGGCTTTGCTGTTATGGCCAATATAATGAACTCCAAATCTTTGTTCTGGTGCATTACACCAAAGCTCTCACCCTCTATACACTCAGCTATATCAAATGAATGTAATTTCCTTATTCAGGAGCTAAATGTGTGCAAAATCTGAAAAAATTCCCCCTTAAAGCACAGTGGTTACTATCATTTGCTTTAATATTAAAAAGCTCTGTATTTTGCCCACACTGTGAATTTATAAATCTTGTATGATACTTGCAACAAACAATGATTATTTCCCTAAACAGTATTAACCAGTTGGTCTTTGCAACAGAGATATGGTGTGTTTAATGTAAGGTACTAACTTAAGTTTTAAATATTAAAAATTCAGGCTTCAAAGGGTTGTTAATCTTCAAACAATGCATCATGCCTCAAGGACTTCCTTACAAGTCCGTCAGAAATTGAGTAAGAAGTCACATGATAACTTGAAAGTCTTTGTTTAATACAACTGTTCAAAAGCAGCATTTTTGTATGTTTGATATTAAAAACAGAAACATGAGAACATAGTATATGTGCAATTTTACATTTGGTTATAAATAATACTGTATAACGAAACCACCGCCACCAGAATTGCAATACTCTTTATAACGGATACTTACTCAATGACATGGGATCCTAGGATATGGCGCGTGGTGTTATAAACAAGAACAATTTTTATTGCTCTAGATTTGATTCTACTCTGTATTATTCACAACGAATAAGCCCTTCAAGACATCTGACATATTTTCTTTTGTTGTTAAAGAGGTCATGCAAACACTTGAAAAATACTTAAAGAGGGAAGATGGGTGGGACAAGTTGAGTCCTTTTCTAGCAATAACTAATTTAGGAATATCTGGTGGACAATAAAATGAAACAACAGAATTATATCTACAGAAGAGTAATGTTAATCCCTATCTGCAATATTGAGTGATAAGGGAAATTCAAAGAATTATTTCAAAGGTTACCTCATATCTTGTACTGAAATCTTACTGAGTGGAGGAAAGCAAATTTTAGCAAAAATTCTTTATTGAATATTTTCAGTATACAGTGTTTCACGACTTTAGGGCATAACTGCAGGAGGTGATTTCCCAGGTCTTTGTGATCAAAAAAGTTCATATAAACATGTGTCCGATTTTGGACGGTTACGGAGTTATGACTGTTTTAAACTCAGAATAGAAGGTAACGATTACTGACAATAAATGGAACAAAATAATAAACCAGCATAATACATGATACATTTAAAGTATGAATGTAAAGTTAACTTCGTGAAGTTACTTTTATCTGAACTGATTGGTGCTTAGAGCTGATTTTCGAAAATGCCACCGCCGGCCGCAACACAGGATGCCGCTCGGTTGTGAATCGCGCGGGTAGCACGTAGCAGCTTCAGCTGGCTGTTTCGTATGTGGTCAGCGGCATCCAGAATGCGACCGAGCAAAGCATCTCGTGTTGCCACCTTCACACTGTAAACCAGTTCTTTCATCCATCCCCACACACAATCAGAAAGCTTAAGTCTGGAGACCTGGCTGGCAATTCTTCGCGTACTCGTACGTGGACTCTGGTGTACCATATGAACAATGCCTTCTTCATTTACGCCTTCATTAACACCATGCTCGGCTGCAATATGAATGCCAGGAAGTCTACCGGTATCTCGCAATGCCTGGTAAACTCCAGTAAACACTCTCCGGTTCGGTATTCTACGATTCAGAAACCGTTGCTGATATTCAGCTACAGCAAGAACTGAGTTACCATCACAAAACCCGTACACATAAATCATATCTGCATACTCCTCAAATGAAAATGTAAATGGCATCGTAAACGTAACAGACGCACCGAGATGAGAACTGTTCTGAACACCAGTAGCCGCCATACTAGCCGTGGCCGACCAAGCCTTAGGTACCTCTCAAGTGTCGAGAGAACGACAACGCTGTCTGTAGCTGGTTAAAAATAGCGAGCTGTCAGATGATAGACGCGGTTCACACGAGGGCATGTACGGGAATGAAAACACGGTCATAACTCCGTAACCATCCAAAACCGGACATATGTTTATATGAACTTTTTTGATCACAAAGACCTAGGAAATCACCTCCTACAGTTATGCCCTAAAGTCGTGAAACACCCTGTATAAAGTTTATGCTATACACTATAAGATATTATTTAAGTTTTACTACCACCATACACAATTAATTTACAGGAATTAATTCGGCCTTATATTATTAAGCTGCATATATGAAATAACACACTTATTATCCTGATTCAATGACAATGTTCTAAGCCCTTACCAGTTCCTTTAATATAGAGCGTACAAGAGTTTTATTCATAAACAAATCACATCCACTCAAACACACATTTCATGTATTATGTTGATGCATTTATATTAATGAATGAATATGTTTACACTAAATAGGCACATTACAAATAATCACAAAGACATTCTTACTTCTATAAATGATTGTAAATCACTGTGTTCAGAAGGATTACTTCTTAATTTGTAAACATCTCAGAAGGGAAACTAATGGATGTGACAGCAAAAACTCTCATACAAAATAAATAATTACAGCTGGTACTGACTTCTGCAACAACCTAAACTATCATTACAGAGAATGAGCTTTCCAGCTTTCTAAAGAAAAACTTTAAATTTACAGTAACTATACTTACTATTTGATATCATCCTTGGAAACGTCCGTAATTATGATTGCAAAATTCCATGAAACACAATTTGGATGAAAACCAACAGGAAACAAAGGTGAAATTAAAGGATACATATAATAAGGGGCAGTTTTAATGGGCCTGTTTAATAACAAAATTCTAAGCAGGTTAGACCAAAGAAGGTCACTGTAATTTTTGAAAATATTTGCATTTCAATAACTGTACAAAAACAATTTTCTGGTTAAAGGATGTACTGTAAACTATTCAGCAATGTTTTTCACAAGTACTGCACCATTTAATTAGGCTGGTACAAAACGATGATACAGTAGAGGCAGCCACCTTATTGCGTTTTACATGAAACTGAACAAAATATACAAACAGGATAAATAAACATGTGTTGGAGATAAGACAAAGCTGAACCTAACCAGTTCTCAACACATAACCCTCTCTCTGTTCATGGCTACCTTAAATGCAGAGCAACATGAAACAAAGAGAAAAAGAACATTCCATGCAGGAGTAACCGTAAATGGGCGTTGCTCTTTGCAGGTAAAAATGCGTTCTTAAAGAAGGCACACTACTTATGAAATACACTGCTGTGGAACACTAGGGGGCTGTGCCTCCCAGTTTACCTCTTGATGAGATCTCTTGTGTTTGGAGATAATTTCTCCCTTCTCCTTTTGTTGTTTATTCTTATCCTTCTTTCTATGGTGCTGTTTGTCGTCACTGGAAACAGATGCACTGAAATGAAGATATATCTATTCAATTCAAAGAAACTACTTGAAAGCTATCTACTTATTCAACAAGACAAAATAAGTACATCTACAATCAAATTACTTTTCCTCTATATAACACAGAAGGCAGTCTAGATGGTCCAGTTTAATGAATAAAGTGTCTCCAACAGCCTCTCCTACTCAAAATGCTACACTCTGCCTTCTCATACTACACCCAAAATAAAAACAAGTTGCAATGGGACAAATGATATCTGTTGGAGTAAATGTTGGTACACTAAGGCTGACTAGAACCTTTAAAGGTACAACCCTATTAATGTAGTTTAGTGCCAACTTCTGCAGATAGAGGGTGTTGCATGGTCAGCGCAATGAATCCCCACAGCCGTTAATTTCGGCTTTCTAGACCAGGACCGCTATTTCCTTGAAACACTTACTCAATTATCCTCATGAGGCTGAGTGGACCCTGTTTCAGACCGACATCTCAGAAAAAATCTGGTAGCGCCGGGAATCGAACCCAGACCTCTGCATCTGTAGCCAGGAACGCTGGCCAATAGACCACAGAGGCAGCCCCAACCTGACAACCTACTTACAATTATTTTTCCACGTCTCTTT
This sequence comes from Cryptotermes secundus, assembly GCF_002891405.2. Taxonomy (NCBI): domain Eukaryota; kingdom Metazoa; phylum Arthropoda; class Insecta; order Blattodea; family Kalotermitidae; genus Cryptotermes; species Cryptotermes secundus. The sequence continues at coordinate 421,611 of NW_019744415.1, forward strand.
TACTAACACATGAACTCAATAACTGATGCAAAAATTAAAATAATTAGTAATAGTATCGTCATGTGTATGTGTGACTATAGACAAGGTTTGGACTGGTGAATGGATTTACTGACCACCACAACTTGGAACTACAAGCAATTATAGTGCCACAATCTCCACAATTCACAAATCACCACAGCACCCACTGAGCCTTTTCCAGCCTTCTGTGTGTTCATCAGCCATTCCCTGGAAACGGCTTCTAACAGCAGAGATTCTTCAGCTTCATGTGCTCAGGTCTCATCTCCGCAGCCTCCAATACAGAACCAAACTGAACTGACTTAGTCCCTTGCTTATAACATCTTGGCACCATCCACGTAGAAACACCACATTTACAACACTAACTGGATTGTTGCATGAGTATTCATTGCCATTGGAATGTGTTTACTGAGCTCTTGCCCAGAAACGGTTGTTGATTACAGAGTCACTCCTTAGCAACAAGTCTACATACCACAGTATAATGAAAAATGAGGATCAGGAATGAGACAGGGTCACCAGGTGGATGGCAGGAGTACAAACAAGAGAAACATTGTGAGAAGACTAAAGCAAGCAAAAACAGTTTCAAGCAGTGCCAATCTGCAAGAATGGAAACAACATTCACCTGCTAGAATCAGAGCTGTCACTTAACACTGATGGTGAGGAGTCAGCTGAAGAGGAAGAGGATCTTCGTCGTTTGTGACGCTCCTTTTCTTTCTTTTTATCTTTTGCAGATACCCTCTTCTTTGAATGTTTAGGTGATTCAGACCTATGCAACACATGGGGTCAACAGTTTTATACACTACTAATGTTCTTCCCCTTATACTGACTGAAATCAAATTTATGAAGAATATAAGAACGATAATTATCTGATTAAAGAAATGTAGATTTCATCCACACACACATTAACCAATACATTAAAACAAAATGATAAAAATAATTCATTCTGGAAGTTTAAGAAACTTTTTATTTTCAGTAACACAGAACTATTAAAGACAAGAACAAGTCACTAATGACAAACACAAAAGCAAAATTAATCATACATCAGAAACTTCTGAATTGGTTTCCAATTAATCACACTTCCATTTGAATCACTTTAATAAAGTTTGAAATTTTTCAAAATTGATTATTTTTATGTTCACACAAAATTTTTCAATAATCCAAACATGAAATTTATGTATGCATTGTCAGCAAACCACTTCACTTTTCATAACATAATAAATAAATGAATGAATGAATATAGGGATATTCTAATGAGGGTAAAACAGTTTGTTTTAATATTTTAACATGTATAAATAACAATCGTGGTAACATACAACACAGTTCCGGTTATGGCCCAAATTATTAAGGCACTGATCTCTCTAAGTACATGGTAGTACTAGAATGCTGGGGAGTTGGGGAAAATTTTAAGGTCTTCTACATATACTCATATCTTGTGCAGAAACAAAACTTTTAGTTGTCCGCTACCATTTAACAATACATATAAATTTGACTTCTGGGATATTGCTACATCATATTTTGAGCTCGTTCCAACCTTCTGGGATACATAGTGGTCATCATCTTCAGGGTGAATGATGAGGAAGAAGGAAGTGGTTTCATATACACAAGCCTCTCACAATGGAAGGAAGTGTGGGGATATGGTGCTATCCACCCTTACCAGCACTGTGAAACTTACATGATGGGCTACGGCCCTTTTCCACTGAAGTATACCATGGTTTAACCCCCCCCCCCTACTTCAAATGTGAGACCTATATACCCAAATGTATCCTCCTTCCACCACATTTGCCCTCAAGATGGTGAATGCAATGTGTGCAAAAATGTTGGAACAACTTCCCAAACAATGTGGCTAAATCCCAAAAGCCAAACTGATGCATTAAACAAAGGCCAAAAAAACCTATGGACAAGCATACACAAGAGTTTTAGCAAGGCACAAACCATGAATTAAACCAGTAATAGTATGGTACTCCTCCTTCAGAGCACATCCATTATCTTAAAAGAAACTGGATCCTATGTACAGGGTGCAACAATGAATTGGTCAATTTGGCAGCCTTGAATATAGTCAGTTGTTGAGTAGTAGGGAGAACACTACTATCATCACCTTGCAGTCGCTGATTTACCATTCAGTTATTATGGGGTCTTGAACTGGTGAACATCAGACATTGGCTGTGGAAGCTCATTACAAAAATAATGATAGTTACATGTCAGCACAGCGTGTATTTCGGAATCATTTTAACATTCCACATAATAATCTGGTGCCTTTTGCCCATGCAATCAAAAATATGAATTAAAAACTTCTAGGAAAAGGGCTTTGCATTCAAGAAAAAAAAATGGTAGTGTAAAAAGTGTGCGTACGCCAGAAAATGTTCGCAGAGTGGAGGGTGCTCTACAAAGAAATCCTACCCATTCAGCTCGTCAGCATGCAGTGTCGCTGGCAATTCTTATCACAGCATGAGGATTTTACACAAAGATCCCCACTGCTATGCTCACAAGACTCAGACAGTACATGCATTGAAGGAAGCCGCTCCACATTGCGAAACTGACAGTCTGGTGTGCCAACTCATCATTTGGAAACGTAGGACCTTATTTCTTTGGGGATGGTGATGGGCATACAGTTACAGTGAATTCACAGTGTTATGTTAACATGTTTGAAAACCTTCTTGGGCCTGAATTAGCTTGTCATCCAGTTAATGAGGACACATTTTTGTAAGCAGAACTGTGCTATGAGCCACACCTCAAGGGCTTCCATGAACGTTGTGAGGAATTTCTCTCTTAATCATGTCAGCTCAAAGAACGGGAATATACCATGGCCCGCCACATCACCCGATCTGTCTGCATGTGATTTCGTCCTTTGGGGGTACTTAAAGTCATGCGTCTTTCAACCGCCATCACTACACAACATCCAGGAAGAGATGGCTCAAATTCCTGTCGCCATGCTGTGCAATGAGATGAGTACCCTACACACAAGACTGACAGAGTGTATGAACCGGAATGGAGGTCACCTTGTGATCCTATTTTTTAATAGTAAGGATTTTATTTGAATTTAGTGTATGTTAAATCAGTACTTCCTTATGGTGTATTCATAATCGCCCGATTCAATGGCACACCCTGTAGCTCAGCATCCCATATGTCTCCCATGACTTCAACCTATTTCAATCATGAATCATATAGAAGCTTAGATATCCTACAGAACTAGCCTCCAGTCTTTGAAATTTGGTTTCACAGGTTTCTCAGTTATATATTAACAGAGGCCTGTTGCATGTCAAATGTCAGGAAGTTCTGCATTCATATTCAAAACGTATCACCATCAAATTCCTTTGCACCTGTCTACAAATTTTGAAGTAAGAGCTTATTAGATGTTGGCATAAAAAAACAAGAGAAACAGCTTCAACTACACAACTTACAGTATACTCCTCAATATTCTGACTTTGGCTATAAAATGCTAAATCAGCTGAAGAATTTCAACAGCATTATTCATTTCCTTTCAGTTTAATATATACTGTAAAATAAACACATAAATGACAGACTATTAAATACAAAAATGTGCAGTACATGCAAGAAACCAAATTAGACAGATATGGCTAGAGTTCTCAGATATTGCTTAGAAGCATATGAAAATGTTTACAACAGAAATGTGGGCCATTTGTAATTACAGCTTCGGGAAAGTCAGCAACATTAAATAAAATTCAGGAACCAAAGCTCCAATTACTGACAGAAGAACGAATTTTCTACCTATTAGATATTTAGTGCACTGTTGCTGAATTATGGACAAATCTCAGTAAACATCCCTTAAACAGAATCTGAGTATTCCTAAGAAGCAGATTCAGAATTTATATACAGAAAGAGGGTACCATTTTTATGTTAATTTATGAACTAAAGACCATAATTCAGAACACTCCTGAGCAATGAAAATCTGTTTTAGATATCACAGCAGTTTTCAGTCACATATGAAGGCAAAAAATATTACATTCATGCACCTGCACTTGAGAGCTTCATGTGATAACAGTGACTGGATTTAAACTATGTCTAAACTATATAGCAACTATGCATTGAATAACACATAAATCAGAACTTTTATCTCATAAACTGAAGATGGACATAAAATACTGTAAGATAATAGTAAAACTTTTATGTATTCTTTCAGACCACCAACGTTTCTTTAAGGCACACTATTTGACCCCTCTAATTACGTTCAAAGTAAATGGCTTCATCTTTAATTGTACTGTATAAAAACAGCATAACACAAACTTTTCCAAACAAAAAATAAACAAAAGAAAACAAAATGAGACTGATTTTCAAAGACATTCATATGAAATACTATGGGAATACCATTACCTTATCAACCCATCATTAAGGACTGACTTGTTAGAAAGATAGAGAGATAAATTAACAATGATTCTTGTGTGAGTTTTTGTTAAGTTCAAAGAATTTTACACAGTAGAGAATATAAGAAAGTTGAGAAACATGATTCTGTTACCACATACAATACACAAAGTAATAACTAAATTATACATATTAAACTAAAATTCTCACAGCTTAATGGAGGAACCTGACAATGATTCAGAAGATTATAATGAGGTATGTAAAAAAATTCATTTTGAAAGATATTGATAAGAAAATTTAAATTTAAGTTATCATATTAGTGTACTTACAAGTAACAACACTGGATTCTGAAAATAGGTATGAAATCACAAATCACAAATATTTTGTTTAGAATATAAATATGTATGATTTTAAAATGTAAATAATTCTGTCCCTCCATACAATTGATTATCACTTCACTCAACTGCTTTTGTAATTTATTTTGAATTTAAATCCTCAGAACTTACCTACATTGTCATTCAAAATCCCTTCCGATTGTTCTGTTTGAAACAGAAAAATTTGTATGGCAGTTCCATTAAAAAATCAAGATTATGGCACCAATTCAGATATCTTGAATTTGAACAATCAGTATTTTTAGCAAAAAAAAAATATATATACTGATGATCCCGGACTTCACAAACAATACAACTAAATGGAACAGTACCTGTCCTTCTTGTGTTTCTTAGACTTTTTCTTCTTGTCTCGCTTGGCCTCAGGACTTGATGAACTACAAGAAAGAGACAATTTAAGTCCAACTACACTACATTACATACAGTATACATCATTCTAAATTATCACAGACCTGAAATTTTTGTGGAAAAATGGAATTCATATTATCATTCTGCTCATTTAATGCTGACCTCAAATAACTTGGTGTTGAGAGCTGATACATAAACTACACACTGAATTATGGAGCCCCCTTTTCCTTGGCACTACAGCCCCAGTGGGCCTAGGCCTACCTCCATGAACTCCGTTCACTTCGGTTTTTCTAGATCTTACACATACGGTAGGACTCCTTGGGTGAGTGATCAGCTCGCTGCAAGGCCTCTACCTGTTGACAAACACAGAAAAACGCAAACAAACATCCATGCCCTGAGCGGGATTCGAACCCACGATCTCGGCTTCCAAGCGAGCGAAGACAGTGCATGCTTTAGACTGCTCGGCTACCGTGACCGGCTATGGAGCCCTTACAGCTTCTAAAATACCCTTTGAAACATCTGGCTAAAGATACTGAAACATGACAGAGGGATTATAGACAGGGTTTGGATTGGTAACTGGATTTATTGAACATTTACAGATCATAACTACAAGTAACTATTGCTAATTCACACACTCTGCAATTCACTACAGTGTGTACTAAGTCTTCTCAGTCTGCTGTGTCTTCATTGAATATTGCCTGGTAACAGCTCACAATGTCATAGACTCCTCAGCTCCCATTTTCCATGCCACCAGTCCTAGGTGGCTGGCGCCTATCTCACGACTCATTCATTGCTCCAACTGTCCTGCTTATAACATCTCGGTACAGACCACACAGAAAACACTGTTTTATCTGTTGCTGTGTCATTGTTGCATGTACAGCCATCAGCACCGAACATACAGAAAACACCATTCTTCTGTTGCTGTTTACAGGCCATTACTTAGGAACGGCTGTCTACATGCCACAATATTATATTCCATCCACTATGGGAACAAAGGTACTTTATTGTCAGTTAGTGACCTAAACTGTTATACAACCATTAAAAAGCTACTAGGTTCTATTTATAGATACTTTGGTATTCATATTCCTGTGGGCAATTCAGGCATACTTACACTGTAAGGTTGTGTACACAAGGCATGATTTACTTTGATTCATAGAGCAAATGGACTAAACATGTTATGCTAAATGTCCCCATGTGTTTTGTATTGAACAAATGGTACTCAGTGTAGAGGATATGAACAACCTGAATGTTATTGTGTGTGCGTGAGTGTGTGGGGTGGGGTCCCCTTCCATACAATTCATAATGGTCCAATTAAACCCTATTTTACACANTAATGTAAAGTTGTCCCTGTGCTCAACAAAGCGAGCACTATACCATTAAGACTTATAGTACAAGGCATAAAATGAGCACCTCATTAAGATCCACAATCTTTGACTTGGTTCATCCTGGTCCATCCCACTGGTAATAGCATAAAAGATTATACATCTATAAATTATTATAATTAGTCTACCTACAAGGCACTGTTTAAAACAATTTTTGTTAAAATCTAGAACCAATTTGGTTCGTGTACTTTTTAATTTACTTTACATTTATCAATCACACTGGATGGCACTAATAATCTTCTATACTACCTATAATCTTATTTGATAAACATTTTTTATTGTGGTCGATAATTAAGAAAACGCAAGGAAAAATATTTTCTGATCAAATGACAGGTACCCTCTGTAGTGTGATCAGCTCTGCAATGATGTGTTTGTACCTACAGTCATACATTTCTATTTTACATAAATAATCATTAATGCCAATAAGATTAAACTACAAAAAATATATTTGGAAAATGTGTACCCTAGTCTGAGTCCCCTCTGATGACAATTACCTTCAACATCATACAACAACAAACATTCCAGACATCCATTGTAGTCATGTTTACATGACAATCTCTGAACCCAAACAAATAAGCCATTTAATTCTAAATGTCTGCGACACTCTTCTTAAGTGTAAAAGGACAGGAATAGCACAAAACGTTCTGATTAGTTCAGCAGTACTTCTACACTCTTCCACTTCGTAAATTCAAACAAATATTAAAGATAATTTATTAGGTACTTATACTTGTCTAAAAAGCTACACATAAACTATTCAGTGGTTTTGTAGGTTGTTAATATTTTTTAAACATGAATCTACTGATTTAAGTCTTAACATGCTATACAAACATCTGAGGCATACAAACAATACTGAGTCAAGTCACTGGAACATATTTTGTTAAGCACAACTCTCGTAATATTAACATAATTTAAAAACTATAAAAACAATTTCACCAATTCATTTACTCCCAGACAATCTCTTAGAAGTTCAACTGCAATATAGCAACACACTTTAAACAGAACATAGTTCAAAAAACAGGTAAATAAATGCAACATGTTCCTCAGAATATGCATGTCAATCTAACTCACAAAAAACATTTTCTACCTTATTTTATTTTCATCTCCTAGTGTTATAATATATGTATGTTCATGGCAAACTGCAAACAGGAAAACACTATCCTTACAATATGTGGAAATAACACATTTTCAATACTGTCCTTTCACCAGACTTCAAAAGGAGTTGGTTAATGAAGAAGGTTAGTGAAAAACACACAACATTCTGGTAGGTATGGTCCATAAGAGTTTATGTATTTGAGAAACTTTATTTGTACGTCTCATGTACAAAGCTGTAGAAGGAATCACTGATGACAGTCTGCCTACATTAAGTTACAAATCCTCAAATTAATCAATGATCCAATTTAATCAACATTAAATAAATCTAACTTGACAAATTCTAAATTAAAAGAATCTTCATTCTCCTATCTCACATAAGGCTTACAAACCTGTCTCTACTGTAACCAGAAAACTACTAAGCTATATGAAGAGTTGTATCCCAGAAGACAGAACTCTTCATAACTGCTACTGTGAGAACCTCAAATCCTACATATTAAGCTACCTGTTTCCAATGGATTACTAGGTTACCATGAGGAGATAATTTCAGCATTTAAGTCAAACCTAATAAAAGACAGTTCCAAGCACTATCTTCCGAACGATCGTACCAAGCAATTTCAGCTAATACAAAAATTAACTTTCTATGTTCTGAAGCCAGGCACTTTTAATGGCCCCTGATATGCCACACTACATGTATTTTGTCTCTTGTAGACAATTATATCTCGCAGTGTTAGTCAAAGGAGTGTAATATTTAATACAATTTATATTTTCTTCTGTTTCTGTATCTGTGCACACGCAGACAATGAAAGCTGACAGAAAAGTACAAATGACAGAATAGGAATCTGCGACAACATTCACAGTCAGCATACAAATACAGAGAACGACGAAACGGAACATAGGGAGACCAAAAAACTAAGCATAATGTAATCAATAATACAGAGAAACATCAATCTGACAGATCCCCAGACAAGAGAATAAACATATCTAGACAGCGCCTGCTGTAAACACAAGAAGGATAAAGTACCATGGTAGCAACATGAAGACATGACAAGCCAGGACCAATCAATTTGATGACGCCACACACAACAAATGATGCAACGCTACAAACAACACATTCATGTAGAAATTTGCATAACACAGCAATGTATAGGTACATGAACATATAAATGTATAAAATAGGGACTCCTTACACATATTAGAATTCTAAAAAACACACTGGAATGCCAACATTCAAACATACATAACACTAATTTATAGAAGCATTAAATTTTAATTACGTTTTTTTATTTTTAAACTACTTTAAAGTTAAGAATAATATTAATGAATTCATCCCTATACAACAAAACAGCAGTGATACTTTGCATACAAACATTATGAATCAATTATAATAATGGACAAAGTTCTAATATATGGATCCAAATATAATTTACAGAGTCAGTAATCTAAGTTTTATAATACATTGCCTGATGATGGCTTCATGGTAAGCCAAAACATGTAGCAAAACTGTCTTTTAACCGAAATAAATGCACAATTAACATGATAAGGTGTGGGAAAATTATTTGCTAGATCTGTTGTCAATATATATATATATATATACAGGGTGTACCAGGAGGAATGGACCAAACTTCGGGAGGGTGTTCCTTATGTTAAAGTATGCCGATATAACCCAAAACACCTATGTCCAAAGTTGAACGGTTATGGAGATAATGGCCAGAGAAGTGTCAAACTTTGACCGGCTTTGCACACTTGTTGATTACAAAATACATATTAAAACTGGCATTAATATGTGGATTCTGTAATGTTAATAATGTACGTAACATCAAACTAACTTGTGAGTGCCATAAAATTGAAGTACAAANGGGCGGATTAAGCGGTTTGCGGCTTAAACAGGGCTACTGAGGCTTTTTTGAGGCTTATATTGTTTAATATTCATTCACTTTTGTTTCACATGGTGAGCTGTAACACTATTTTCGCACTAGTGTGAACCGAGCTCTGCATTCTTTGGTCCCGTTATGCTAACACAATGTTCTAGGGTAGGGGTGAAAGAATGCAAGGATTTGTGGAAAGTTTCAAGGACAGATACATCGCCCCAGTTAGTATCTTTGTATCGATCTTCAAGTGCGTTAGCAAAATGTCTGGGTGTAAAAGGAAGCGTGTTGTGCTAAGTATTCAACAGAAAAAGGAAAATGGCGTGAAAAAGTAAACGACAATATTAAATTTTTTAAGTGTTAAGTGTGAATATTCATAAAAACTGTTGGATGTTGTTGAAGACTGTGTTTGAAATAACTAATTCATACTTCAGTGTAATGTAAAAAAAGTATTAAATAGGCCATGAGATGACATAAAAATGAGGTTGAATAAATTTAAATACAGGTAGGCCTATAGTATTATGAAGGTACAGTATTACAGTACTACTCTGAATAAAATTTGTCTTAACCGGGTTTTTGATTAATCGTGATTTCCATCCCCATCATTATCCCAGATAATCGAGAGTTGACTGCATATATAAATACTGACATCTCCAGAGATAAGGGCTATTGGTCCCAACTGAGTAGGTTTTACATGAGGACGGGGACAGAATCCAGTCTCCAAAGCGTTGTGTTTTAAAAAAGAAACATGACGGTTTTTTAAAAAATAGACAAGACAGTGGATAATGTCCACAAACATACGAGGGTTGGAACTTTAATAGTGGCAACACTGCTTTACAGACGCCATGCAACGAAACCAAATAATGTCGCCTATATGACATGTTAGTTACATACCTACCTTACCTGAGAGCAAATGGGTTCCCCATCCCATATCACGTGAATACGCAGTGACGAGAAGAACAGAGCCTCGTGTTAGCTGGCGGTCTAATGTAGTGTTGTCACTATGTGTTCAAAACAGGAACAACGGAGTTGGATAAAGACTGAATGTGCCAAAGGCTGTACAGCACGACAATGTCATCAAGGTCTTCAAGAGGCATGCAGGGAATCTGCATTGCCTTACAGAACAGTGGCAAGGTGGGTAAAAGCCTTCAACGAGGGACACCAAAATGTGGCAGACATGTGTCGGCCAGATCGTCCTAGTGTCAGTGAAGAAGAAGGGTATGCTCTTTCCACGTTACTGGAGAGTGATCGACATCATACGATTCGTCAGCTTGCCCAAGAGACAGAATTAGCACATACGACTGTGCTTCACATTCTAAAGGAACGCCTGGGCATGAGAAAAATTGCATCACAGTGGGTTCTGCATGATTTGACGGAAATGCAGAAATGGCAATCTGTTCAATTAATGGGGCTGGGAAGTGCTGTATCATCCACCATACTCTCCAGACTAAAGCCCTTGTGACTTAGACTTGATTCCTAAGATGAAGGAACCACTTCGTGGCATTCGCTTCAGAACTGTTCCAGAGATTCTTCAGGCAGTAGACCGCTCCATTCGAACTATCAACACAAGAGGCGCTGCTATAGGTATCCTACGACTTCCACATCGCTGGCAACGGTTTGTACACAATGTTGGTGAATAAACTGAAGGAGAGTAAAACTTCGAAACATGCATCTATTTTCTATCAGTTGTAAACAAATAGTTTCCACTATTAAAGTTCCAACCCTCGTAATACTGGTACCAAGAAATAACGTTTATTAATATGAGGCCTCAGAATTTGACGGACAGTTTACTATACCGGCACCGCAAATTTTATTCAAAGCAGAATCTCAAAAGCTAACAAAATATCGTTCTTCAATTACCCATTTAATGGAAATGTTTCCACTGGTTAACTGGAGGGGGAAGAAACACAGGTTTTTGGCTCAACTAGATGGCATTTCAACAAGGTCACTTGCTCTGAATGGTAATAAACTTAAAATAGCATAAATTTAATACGTCAGCCAATACCTGACTTATTAGTCAATCTCAGAAAACAGTTTCAGACTGGTATTTTATTATATACAATATAATAAGTACATGATGGAACATAACATATAGTTAAGTACAGATGATAACTGATTTGTACTGGGAGTGCCATTACTGGGGGGATTTTGAGTAGCATACATTCAGATCATCTAAATACATTAAACTTTACTCTACCTTTTATCTAAGCAATCCACAACATTTAGCAAGCAATAACAATTATAATACAGAAAGTATTTATGTGTATATGATCGAGATTATTTATAAATCCAATTACATAACTTTCTAGAATATATGAGTGAAGAGCACGAAACAAAATAAGGTAACAGTATTACTGACTTCATTATATGATATTAATTTCAGCTGCAGGCAGAAAATTACAACATCGGAATTTTCATTTACCTTTCTCTTGTTCTCTTCTTTCTTTTTTTTGTCTTATCAGAACTTTCTTTGTCCTTATCCTTGTCTGTGTCAGCAGCAGCAATGGGACTGGGCGTGCGCACCAATGTGTACTTCTTGTTCTGTTCAGCAGCTGACTTTGCCTGTGCTTCTTTCACATGCCGCTGAGGATCCAAGCTGCTCCCTTCCACAAAGTACTCTGATATGCCAAATGCCTCTCTCAACTTAGCATTCTTCTCCTGCTGTGCTTCTGCAATTTGATGAGTTTCACGCACACTGAAAACACATACATGAATATGGATATGACATCAATTTTTGTATTAAGCATATTCACATGAAACTGAAACAAATTCAGACACATTTACAGGCAGATGGTTAAAGTATGTACAACTGAAGCACGTTAAAAGATACAGCAAAAGGGGAAATAGTTTTCATTAGTAAATCATGGCTAGGAATTCCCACTTTATATCAACACATCACTGCCCAGCTATTTGCAGTTCTCACTGCCAGTAAAGTTACTTGGACTACAACTCTATACCCTCACAGAGGTAAGAACAAATCACTCAGTTCTGCTGATGATGTATTCAAAAGCAATAGTCAATTGAACAGTAGTGTCTTCTGGGATATTAATGCTGTGTAATCCAACAGAAGTTCACTGACAAGGAACACACCTTCTCCATCTTCAGAGCAGAAGAATCAGACATGCCAGTGGCCACTAAAGCATGTGGCAGGCAAAGCAAAGTAGTCAAATGAATTCAACAAAATACATATTTCTACAGCCAACATTTTTGAGGCACCTCCATTGTGGAAAAATATAAGTAAAAAATGACAAAAAAAAAGCAATGTAACAAATTTGCTTCACAAAAAGACAAAAATACTCATACGAGTATCATAGGGAATCAGAATAACACTGACACTCAATTAGAAGCCCGAAAAAGCCATTCCAATGCTTGCCTGTTCAATGCGTCATGTTGCTGAAATATAAATAGTCCTACAAAATTATTGATATACAAAATCTTATTTTTCCAGGCCATAAGCAAAATATAGTACTGCACATTGGGTATGTGTCTCTTTTACTTTAGTGGTGGATATTTCTCGACATACTGCTTCAAGTGGCAAGGCCCACCAGACGTATTCTGAAAGCCTTCTGTAAACCAAAGGGCAGTACAACACACAAGAAACCATCAGTGATTTAAATGCTATGGTTCCACTGTTTGCAGGAAGTTGTCTGATGCTCGGTCCACAAACAACTTGACATCTGTATAATCTACGCTTATCTGCAGTGTTTTGGAAGACTATATGATACAATACAATTACATTAATAACATTTCATTCCAAACTCGGGCTTAAGACTTCCAGGTAAAATTCAATGTGGGGACAATTCCAACTACACATAACCTAACTAAGAATGCTTTACTTATTTTTTTTTTCATCTAATTATTTCTTCTTCTGGTTAATCTCTGTCTCTAATCTGATTGTTTACTGTTGTGTCTGTTAAGTGTATGTGCTAGAGAAACACCACACAACATATAAGAATTTAGGTGTCGCAGATTCAATGTATTTTGAATGGGACAACTGAGAGCAGATTCATTCTAGATGTTTCACAAACTATCTGGGTTGAACTCATTTGCAAAGCAGTTAAAATAAAATTAAACCACATCTGATGCTGGAACTGTTTGCAAATGCGTGGTCACCACAGTTTCCTTGTTCATAAAAGAAACTGGATTGCAAGCACTGGAACTGGCTCTTCTTTCCCTCTCTTTCATATAAAATATTGCAACCGGTTTAATACTTTTAACTCTCATGAGGTCACTCCAAGTCAAATCAAAACAGCCCTTAACCTCACCTACTGTGATTTTAACGAGATCTGGGTCACATACTATAACCCATTAATCATGAACATGTAGAAGCTTTCAAAATTCTATTTCAGTCATTTCACGAGACATCTGCCTAATGAAAGATCACAAAACTGATTCTGACTCTCTTTCTACTTAACACACAGAGCTGACACTCAGCTTCTTATGAAGCATTAACAATGAACTTTAAAATTATGTATTACAGAACTGCATTACCAAACTAAACAGTCAAAGGATATTAAATTTAAATCTGACCTTGAATTATTCAATATACTACAACTTCAAAGTTTTTAAATTGAAATAAAGAAAGAAATATAGTTTTATGGGTTAATGTGTCAGAGTTCGAGACCTGGTAGTCAAGAATTTTCTCTTCTCCACATCGTCCAGACAGGCTCTGGAGCCCAGCAAGCCTTCTTATTCAGTGGATACCTGGGCCTCTTTTCCCCGGGGTAAAGTGACCGGGGTGTGAAGTTGACCACTCACTTCCAACGAGTGCCCAGGTCAAGAAAACGTGGATCTATACATCCACTCTCCTATAAGTCATCATGGCGTAATGCTTAATTAGTTAAGCAGAGGGACAACTTTACCCTACCTGCCTGATATACAATGAAAATTTGAAGAAACTATAAAAAAATGGAAGGAATTAATGTTTTGTTACTTGGTTATAAGGTGCAATCAGGTCTTCCTGGAAATTTTACTACGCTTTCTCTCAGCAGATGACTGTACTTGTGTTGTTAATGATTTAAAAAGATAAATGATACAAACTCCGTCCTAAGTGCAAACAATATATATTTATATGTCTTTGATCTTGTTCTTTCTACACTACATGTTTCGGCCTCTATCGGCCATCATCAGGTGTATACTCTTAACGTTGCTGCCACACTGAACCCAGTCTAAAACTTAACATTTAAAAACACAATGTCACATTCTTCGTATTATCAACATCTACATCGTTGATATGTGTCTGGTATGTAGATTATGTTGCACACGTCAAACCCGATATTCTTGTAGTAGCACTCTAAAAATCTTTAGTTATGATGTTTTTAAAACCTTTTAAAATTTTTCTCTAAATTTTAAATTTAAAATTTAGAGAAAAATTTTAAAAGGTTTTAAAGGTTTAAAGGGTTAAAACCTTTTAAAAACATCATAACTAAAGATTTTTAGAGTGCTATTTAAAAATTTAAAATTTAGAGAAAAATTTTAAAAGGTTTTAAAGGGTTAGAGGTTTAAAACCTTTTAAAAACATCATAACTAAAGATTTTTAGAGTGCTACTACAAGAATATCGGGTTTGACGTGTGCAACATAATCTACATACCAGACACATATCAACGATGTAGATGTTGATAATACGAAGAATGTGACATTGTGTTTTTAAATGTTAAGTTTTAGACTGGGTTCAGTGTGGCAGCAACGTTAAGAGTATACACCTGATGATGGCCGATAGAGGCCGAAACATGTAGTGTAGAAAGAACAAGATCAAAGACATATAAATATATATTGTTTGCACTTAGGACGGAGTTTGTATCATTTATCGTGTAGAGTGCAACAGGATGCTTAAATATAATATAGATTTAAAAAGAGTTTAACTTATTTTACCCATAGATGGCAGCACCAAGCTGGGTGGTCATTGCCTAGGCCGTTTTTCTATAAACTGAACATGATTTTTTTTTTTCAAAATAAAAAAAACATGATTGAGGTTGCAACTTGTTCTTTCTAAAACTGAAAGCTGGGGTATTCTAGTGTTCCTGTATTGTAATATGTTTTCCTTCTGTGGACAGCAGCATTTCAACAGGTTTTCATTCAGATGCAGTTACAGCCTTTGAGCTCTGAATTTCTGAAGTGAATATGTTTCGGAGTACTTGAACTACAAGTAACCATTTCTTACGCATTACACTTTGTGATGCACTCAGTCTTCTACCAAATGCAGAGCATGAGCAGAAAAATTTTCTGCTCTTATCTTTTTAATGAAGGTGGCCATAAGTGGGGAAAAATTTCTGACTGATTCAACCATAGCTGATACATTTAGTCAGCACTGTGAAACAAGGTACTAAAGTTTGTGCTAACTGTAGAATTACAGTTTATGAAATGAGTAAAACCTGTGACTTATATAACAATCCAGGAGCAGATGTCAATGAACTACAAAAAGCTAAGCAAGAAAAAAATTATTCATCTCATGACACAAATGATGTTAGTAATTCAAATATTACTACTGAAATACTACACAGCAGCCTACAAGCCATAAGAAGATGCGATTGCAGGGAAAGAAGTATGTATACGTCCTCTCTAGGCACTCCCCAGCCTCCACCTGACCTTCTGGCTTCCTTTCACCACCTGCGGTCCCTCAGTCAACAGCCACACACCTGTGGCTCATCCACTTGACCTCTCTACCTTACATATCGGTTCCCTGACCAGCAAAACCGGCCCTTTTCAGGGCCATCCTGAACTCCTGTTCCCTCCTATTGGTTTTCTCGGGGGTCATGTGAGAGCCCAGCTATTTCATTCTGCCCCACAGCGAGTCAATGGAAACTGAGGCCCACTTTCCCATTTCCCTCCTGCTTTCACTATAATCAGAAATTTCGCGGTCACCCGATTGGTCGGTTTGCCATCTGCTTTCACGATGGTATCTTGCTCGGCTCATTCGACCCTGAAGATGGAAGCAATATGTTCCTGCGAAACACTGGCTGACTCTCAACGGACAATACGGCCTTACATCCCAGCTGCGAGAACCTCAAATCCTACATATCCTAAGAGAGGCTCATAAAATCACCAATGTAATAAATAAAAAAAAAATGCTACTCATGCCAGCAACTGAAAAGGAAAATAAAATGCACCTTCTAGTACTGACACAGAAATCACAGCACAGCTGAAAGATAACTTTAAAATTAGTATCAAGAGAAGTGAGGATCCGGAACAGCATAGTCTGTATAGCAACTGACTACGGGCTGGAAGACTTGGGGGTCGGAGTTCGAGTCCCGGTAAGGTCAAGAATTTTCTCTTCTCTATATGGTCCAGGCAGCGTCTGGGGTCCACCCTACCTCCTCTCCAATGGGGAGTGGGGGCTCTTTCTCCTGGGGTAATGCGGCCGGGGCGTGAAGCTGTGGATCAATACACACTCCCCCATACGCCTTCATGGCGTAGTGCTTAGTTAGTTAGGCACAGGGACAACCTTGCCTTTATCAAGAGAAGTGAACTGATACAGAATTTGCCAATTTTACCATATAGCCAGAGTATAAGAGAGACAAACAAAATAGTTTGGAGCATAAACGCTACTCCCAACCCTAAAATCTGGTAAAATGCTAAAAGGTGGTACTATGAAGCTATTTCCGAATTGTATAAAGATGAAATTAGAAGGTGTGTACCAGGAAAAGAGATTCTTTGCATCTGTAAATGAACAGGGAGAAAGATTTCACAAACAAAAATGGTAATTTCTATGCAACTTGAATGAAGCATGCTCATTATTTAAGAAGTAGCCGAATGTACAGGCTGGATTTTTTAAACCTGTGAAATAATGTCAAGAAATATAGCTACAGATGGAGCACACAGTACTCCTTCAAAGTTCATAGTTATCACTGGTTTCTGGCACTGGAGAAGGAAAGCCATCAAGAACCAATAAAACGTAAACAAGGGCGGGGGAAGGCATGAAGGGAAGAAAGTTCAGATATAAACCTTTTCCATCCCTCACAAAAGGCCGCGCCATAGCTCAAGCGGTTAGTTGCTGGCTTCCCACCGCGGCGGCCCGGGTTCGATCCCGGGGTCTGGTCAAGTGGGATTTGTGGTGGACAAAGTGGTGCTGGGGCAGGTTTTCTCCGAGTACTTCGGTTTCCCCTGCCAATCTTCATTTCACCAATTGCTCCACAATCACCCTCACCTATCATCTGGGGCTGGTACAATAGGCCAGAAGTGGCCGCAGTACAAGGGACTTAGTCTCACCCCACTAGCAATAAAAAACCCTCACAAATAATAAAAATAGAAACAACAATAACAATAGGTTATTTAACGAATAAACATTTTGGGTTACGAACGTTAAACATGTAAAGACGCATACAAATTAAAACAATAAGACGGCAGGTTAAAACCTGTAACAGGTGACCCTTATTCAGTAAATGTCTTTCCTTCGGAAAATAATGACTCTACAACTAAAACAAAAATTCTTAATTTCTTTGCCTTCTACTGTAAAGTAGAGAGCGTGCCCCAACGCACCTGGGAAATGTCTCACGCAAGGTAAGCTGCTGATGGCAGGTAAAGCCGTAAGCTCCCCATTTGCGGGAGGAAAATCCGACGTCCACAAGCCCTAAGCGGATCAATGCGATCCTCCTCCTACCCAGAATCGAGCAGAGCTATCACGTCACTTTGAAACTTAAGCATTCTGTATTTGTGACTTATAAAAAAGTGAAACGTTAAGAGTGCTGAAGACAACAAACAAGGTAAACTCGACACTGCAAACGGCGAATACTCTGTTTCAAAACTTGGATGCTGCTTTTCAAGGAAAGAAAATATAGCAGTGTTTAAATAACGTCTGTCCAATAGGCGAAATTGTGAAACTTAAACCTGCCAGCGTCATAAAACGACAACAAAAAAGGATGAACCGTCCCATCATATGGAACAATGCAGACAGACGCAAGAACACTTCACAGTATACACCCCTGAACATGTCGAGCTGCTGGTACGAATTATTATATAAAATGCGTATCATCAACGTCTGTGTGTTCGCTTGGTTTGGTACTGGCGCAACAACGACCAAACTTTCTATGTTTGTGTATACACATAAAAATAATGAACGCGTTTGTTTCTTCTTCATATATTTCCACACCGGTGCGCCAGATTTGACAGCGAAACAACAGAGGCGCTATGCATACATTTCAGAACTTCTATGTGCAACAAATAATGGTCTTCACAACGCATTTTCAAACTGCTAAATTATCTTTATTCTCAACAATAACTAAACGATCCCATTTGTATAAGAGGTCTAACGTACAAAAACATATTGTGAAAGACTGGGCCGTTTTTGGGAAGACACCCAATGCTAGGTAACAGACCGGTAAACATTTCGCTGCAGTGAATACGCAACAATAGGATGTCCACTGCTAGGCAATGCATGGTTAGACACGCCTAACAACAATAGAGGACATCCACTGATGAGCAATTCATGTTTTCTGTATGTGGTCCGTGCGGAACCTATATAACGAGGACCTGTTGCAGCTTAGATTAGTAACCCGTATGAAGGCGGGTTCGAATACCTCCACCAAGACCCTGCAAGTCGTAGGAGGCGACGAAAAGAGAAGTCTCAAATCTGAGATAGTAAAATATGGTCGCGAGTCCTAAGGGACTAGGACACGAGAGAGACTGCACTGAGAAGGACCAGTAGCATGTACGAAAAGCAGACTCGTCCTCTCGTCGGAGAGGGCGCCCCACAAAACAAGACCGTAACTGTCAAACAGTAATAAAAATCTGGTCATGAGCCTCATATGGGGCTCGACAACAAGACTTACTGACAGTCGCAATGCGAGTTCGACTTTGACTTAGATTAGTATTCAAAAGGAAGAATTTTCAATAACATGTTATATGTGAGATATATACTTTTGACGAAAGGCAAAGCGTATTCTGGCCAGATTTCAGTCGCAAACTAAAATCTCTGGTCGTGGGTCTCAAGGGGTCTGGCACCAAGACAACTGATAGGCGGTAAACCGCCAGTCATAAAGTAACTATGACGTTGACTTTGACTTTAACTGTAACTTAATTAGTGCAGTGTAGTTAAGCGTTAGTTGCAAGAGTGCGGCTGTGAAGAGAAGACTACATATGTAATATCTAGAGTGTGTAATTCAGCGAGACTGTTACAGTTCCTGTGTTTTAATCCCGCTACCAAGAGACGACTAGTGTGTAACAGTGAATTATAAAGTGTAGAAAGAGCGATGCGTGTAATTACAGGTGGTGTGTATAAGGAGCAAACAGATCCGTTCATCCAATCCAGAACCCGCGTTATTAGTCACTAATACACGTGACAATATATTTACTTAAAACACAGTTGATCGTGCTGACTAGGCCTTTCATTCTGGATCATAATAGGCCAAGTAATAGGGAAATTAATACTTCCGATCATTTCAGCAAAAGATGGCAATTACGAGTAATGGCGATAATCTAGCGATTGCAACAACGTAAAGGAACACACGCCTATTAGGCATACTTTAATTAACTTACGATAGGACTGAATACCTACGAAGAAAATATCCACCAATAACAGACGCAAAATCACAGAGAACGAATCTGAAACTTTTGTATGTAAGGTACAAACGTAAGTAAACCGGGGGAAACCCTCAAATAATGGAAGGCTTTCAAGCAATTCCGGTTGTTTCACAGGTTATGTTGTAGTATCGAGTGTTAAATAGGGGGCGTTATGAGATGAAATAGACTTTATATGTTTGTAAAATATTATCTTGACAACAGCCGGAGAGACTCAGAAACCAAAGAAAAACTGCAAGAAAGAATGGCCGGCTGCCAACCAAAATCCACAATTGCGAGACAGACGTGTTATCATTTGTTAACCCACGCGGCCATAAAAACCGTTACAAAGCACAGATTTCTTTCGGCGAGTATCTGTTTCTGCGTCTTCTAATTCTGTATCATACAATAAGCCACGTTCGATTTGAACGCCAGTATTTATGCCCATTTCAAGACCATGCAGCAAGATGGGGGCTTCATGTCTTCGTATCCGCCATGCTCTTCGTAATAGCATTTTAATGAAATCTGTTACTCGGGACTTTATATTCAAAATATTTATTTAAACTGAAATGCCAAAAATAAGCAGCACTTGATATTCATTACTGCTTCGAAAATGAACCAAACACTGAGTGGAAAATGAGTTTTTAAGCTCTTGTTCTAGAAAAAGTTCAATCCACAACACTCCGGGGCTCTTTCCTACTTAGCCTGGCCAAGGAATTTTCGAGTAAGCTAGCTCAAGCGCTTCGGACTTCTTTTCTGGAGCTATCCGGTTCAAATCTCGGCCCGTATATTATCGTGGCTGTGGTTTCCGTGACTCTCCTTGGCCCCTCCAGGCAAATGCTGAGACAGTGCTCTGAAACACACCACGACCGCTTCCTTCTACATCCTAATTCACTATTTATGAATTATCCTACAATTCAATGCTCACTACTAACAGCGTCATTAAATGGTTCATAAATGAGATAAAGGCATACTCTACTGTGCTAAACTTCGACATTCTTGCAACAAGCAGGCCTAGGTACGTTAAATGTCATTATGTGAAACAGCAGCATTTACTGTCGCTCAGCAAACAAGTGTCCTACCTGCAGGTGTTTATCTAACAATCTGCAAGTGAAAACGTGCTCAACCAGTATCATTCTAATTCAATTCTTCTCTCTGCTTATTATGGAGCCGGGATAGCGCAGTCGGTATAGCGACTGGCTACGGGTTGGACGAGTTCGAGTCTAGGTAGGGTCAAGAATTTTCACTTTTCCACGTCGTCCAGACCGGCTCTGGGGTTCACCCAACCTCCTATACAATGGATACCGGGGGAACTTTCCCGGGGATAAAGCGGCCGGGACGTGAAGCTGACTACTCAGCTCCAACTAGTGCCGAGGTCAAGAAAATTTGGATCTATACATCCACTCCCTCATACGTCTCCATAGCGTAATACTTAATTAGTTAAGCACAGGGACAACTTTACCTTTACTTACTTATGCAACTGAGCCCTTCTTGAGGGGAAGCCAAATCTACAGCTACTGAAGAATTTCCCAGTATTTTATGGAACCCGAAGGTCCATTTCCGTGTTCACAAGAGCCCTCCACTAGTCCCTATCCTGAGCCAGAACAATCCAATCCATACCATCCCATCCTATCTCTCTAAGACCCATTTTAATATTGTTCACCCACCTACGCCTTGGTCTTCCCTGTGGTCTCTTTTCTTCTGGTTTTCCCACCAATATCCTATAGGCATTCCTCGTATCCCCCATTCGTGCTACATGCCCTGTCCACCTCATCCTCCTTGATTTGAGCATACTAATTATACTTGGAGAGGAGTACAAGTTATGAAGCTCCTCATTATGCAGTTTTCTCCAACCTCCTGTCACTTCATCTCTCTTCGGTCCAAATATTCTCCTCAGCACCCTGTTCTCAAACACTCTCGGTCTATGTTCTTCCCTTAATGTCAGAGACCAAGTTTCACATCCATACAGAACCACAAGTAAAACTTCACCTCTGCTTATTATAAATTATACACCGTCCAGCTACCGCCCACAACCACTGAATCACATACCGAAACGTAACCGCTTCCTCAGTCTGGATGTCCATCTGCTAGTTAACATCTGCGCCAAATGGCCAGTTTTTACTATTCACACAGAAGCCACACGGATTAGCCTGCCTCTGTGCCCTCAAAAGGCCTAAAATATAAATACGACGATGTCCTTGTGCTTAATTAAGCACCATGCCATGAAGACGTTTAGGGGAGTGGAGCTATAGCTCGCCATTCTTGACCTCGGCACTATATTTAAGTGTGATAAACTTCTCGCCCCCGCCACTCTAACCCGGAGGAGCCCCTGGTACCCATTGGAGAGGAAGCTGGACGGGCCCCAGAGACGGTATGGACACTGTGGAGTATAGAAATATCTCTTACCCTTCCGGGAAACGGACCCTGGCCGTCCAGCCCGTATACCGTCGCTATACCAACAACCAATATCAACATGGTGGTACTTCGAACGTTTGGTAGTTGAAACTAGAGCCATCTACTACATGGACCCAGCATAATCAATGCCGACAGATCGAAAAGTATGCAACCTTTGTCAGTAATTTCTGTGGAGAGTGTAAAAATCATGACGACCAGCCGAGGTCCATGCGTGTATTTCCTCTTCCGTTTCAACTGGATAAATGGTAACAACGACAAATACACAACTGAGGTGAGACTGAGTCCCGTGACATGGGGACCTCAAAACAGCGCTACTGTGCCGGGTCCCAATGACAATAGTGATGACTACGGAGCATTATACCATAACAGCTGGCAGAGCCAAACGGAAGCATTCACTGTCCCAGTGCCACTTCGTCAGCACAGAAGAATCGGGCCTAGATACAAGCTTACACGCCCGAGCTGGCACGGACCACAAGATCACGTATTTGTCAAAGTTTTGGTTAAGTTTTATATTGCGACAATAGCTTACTGTCGTGTGTTTGAAATATAATTTCAATGGCAGCACACCATTATGACCCTGGCTTATACCATGCAGTATCTCAAAACTCATGAGCTTCCCGCAAATCGTTGGGCCGCTAGGAATAAACAATATGACACTCGTCTTGTCTAAATTGGCCAAGGAGACTGTTAGCCAAATCGACACGTATACTGCCTAACAAATTACAAATAAATCACTGACATCACAGCTGGATATACCCTCTGTTCTTACAAGGCAATGGTAAAGTTATCCCTCTACTAGGCCGTGAAGGCCCAAAGGGTTGTGAGACATCGAGGCTCCCACATTTTCTTGACAACCGGTTCAGAGATGGCGGTAAGGGTTTAAGCCTTGCGCACCGGCTGCCATTTACTCCCAGGAATATTCCTGGTACTCATATCTGTTAGAGACTGAGTAGGCCCCAGGGACATAGTGCGGCTGGAAGGCTCGGGCTGACTGAAAAAATCCAATGACATCAGGAATAGAACCCGCAACCTTCCGCCTTGTAGTATAATGCCTCGACCAAATACACTACTGCGTGCCCCTTCTGTTTTTATACCTCTTCACAAAGTTTACATTCACACGTTGACCTTTTACAGTCCAGTACTTCTACATGTACCACCTGCTGTAACAAGCTAAAACTATGCATTATCCGTACAGAGTGTATTTATGTGCATCGTATGGTTCTCACAGCAAAGAGCGATTGTTTATCTGAACAACATTAATCGGCTGATCTCTGTAGCGAAGATTTAATCTGTCACCTGTGAGCTACGAGCTGAAATTTTATAGGGAACAAAGGAAACGTGAAACCCCAGTCTCATGAGCATGTTTATTAAGCCTGGCACCGATTTCATCCAATTCCTTTCCAGTGAGCACTCTTTACTTCGACTTGTCTTCTTTTTCAGTAACGAAGAAATCGGTGCTCGGCTTCTACGTTCTCCTGACAACAGAGACCATTCCCAGCATCAGCAGTAATCTGGGTTTATTTATTCTTTGCCTGACATTCCGCGACCCAATTATGGGGGAAGAGCGTCAGGTGCTTCCGCCCGAGCGGCTTAATTCGCGCGGACCTCTAAGACAACCGCACTTTACTACAGCTCAGACTAAGGAGACACATATACTCACTATTTTCTATTGACTCGTTTTGTCCCAAATGATAATTTAGATGTTCTACTGTAGACCAATTCATAAATTACGACCACAAAGAAATGAATGGGTTTGGGAAAATGCAAAAGCTAACGTGGTATGTGATCTTCCCGCTCCCGATTAATTATGTGACAATAACGTAAAGCTATCCCTGCAACAGGCAGTCCAGACTTCGACATTTTCTAGACAATCAACTCACAGACGGCGGTGAGGATGTCAGCCTTACGCGCCAGCCGGTCGCCCTTACCCCCAAGAAGATTCCTGGTACTCATTTCTGATAGAGGATGAGTCGACCCCAGGCCACAGTGCGGCTGGAAGGATTAGGTCAATTGAAAAATCCAAGGACCTCATTGGGAATCGAACTCGCGGCGTTCCGGATTGTAGCATAGTGCCTCAACCAAGTATGCTACCGCGTGCCCCACTATGAGACATGTATGGAGAAGAGGTACACATCTACTTTGCAATTCAGTGAATCGCTTTCTCTTAATAAACTACGAGTAATCCATTACATAATCTACAGTCTTGTGGGATGAAAAAGTGTAGCCTGGTAGATAGGTAATAATGTTTCGAAGAAACTGCGGCCTCTTCTCCTTGAGGGTGGCGGCAGCAGGTTCCTCCGAAACGCTGGTACCCACATCTCAGAAGACTGTAATCTTGAGAGAACCATGAGAACCTCGTTTAACGGCGAGGCAACATCAGCACTGAGCCACAAGATTTGTACACGTAGAATTATACAATAAAGCACGAAAATAGGAAATCACACAACTCGCTCATGTTAGTACTTCCACAACTTGGAAAAGAATACAAAATTACTTTTAGGTTTTGTCATGTTTACTATGGATGTTCACGAATGCTTACATCGAAAAAGCAAATAACCTGTACATACGAATGTCTCAGCCGAGTAGTAACCAGCAGCCTCCGTCTGAGGAACAAGAGGGCGCCCTTGAGGGCCAGTTCGAAGCTATGCAAATAAAATGTAGGTTATCGTTGTACTCGTATGTAACACACGTTTCTCAATGAAGAAACCCCTTATACCGAGCAATCTCAGGCGGTAAACTGTACTGGAGAGATGACCGGTTCGAATCTTGGCCGAGACATCGAATAACCCAAGACTTTTCATGATTATCCTCCGTCCTTTTAGGCAAATTCAGGCTAAGAGTTTTAAATTATGCCACGGTCGCTTCCTTTCGAATCATTCGGAAGTCATTCACTTAACAAAATATCCCGCCATTCAATGGCATATCTGAGGTACTGACAGAGTCATTAAATTACAGATAAAAAATACGAAATATATAAAAGTCACTTTAAAACAAAATTTTGTCTACAGACACATTTACTGTCACATTTAAATAGTTTCGAAAAGAACGTCACGTGCTACTGATGTCGTGTGGACTTCAGCAGTGCTGGCCCAATTCGTTTGTGAAATTCTGCGCTTATGGACTAACGTTATCGCCAGGGACTTGACAGCAACCATGAAATATGAAGAATTATCCCACCTGATAACGGATCGCAGTGTCTTGCGAGAGTTGCGTGGTGTGAGTAAACATATCTGGAAATTGGCAGGTGGCGAAGCTGGCAATGGCGGAGGCGGTAGCGGTGGGGGTGGCGGCAAACAATGGCAACAGCACTGTCCAACAGCAGTACAAGGAGCACCGCCACTGGTACCCCTTTCCCTCCGTCTTCCCAAGCCCATGACCGCCAATCTCGATGGCGTTTGACTATGCCTTGTAATATTAACAGCTGTGTGCGCTGATGAGCCACCAGAAGTGCCGATACCCTGTTCGGCCACGATAGCCTGAAAGGTTCCACGCCACAGTCTTTCAAACAACACCCGTTCGTTAACTGTACGTCGGCGAAGGCAGCCATTGTTATTTCCAGGAAACAACATACTAATAAACGTATGGAAACTATGTTCACGAACACTTAAGTGACTAACAACACAGTACTATCACAGCAACATGTATGTTCCAGCTAAGGTGCTCTGACAAAAACACAGAATAAGACTGCTATTTGAAAACTCCTGGGCACAGTGCACGGAAAAACTCTTCACAAAATACATACGATTGGCGTAATATTATGACTTGGAACAGACGCGGAGAAATGGAAGACTGCAATGAGGCACAACGTTGGTCTAACACATGACCTAAACACAGCTCACGGTTCTTCTGGAAGACATATCAGATTCTGTTACCGAGCAGACAGATGACTAGGTAGCGGTCATCGTGCCTTGATTAATGGCCAGATTACGGAGGATGCTGACCGCCGCAAAATCTTGGGAGGGGCAGCATAAGCCGCCACCCCATGATCCTCTCGGAAGCTGAGCGAACAATCACTACACGTTCCTTCAATACTAGGCTATCTAGCCAGTACAAGAATTGCGTCGGCGCAACCCTCCCTATGGGACGAGCGAGAACTACGAATATTGTAACCCCTCTATTTATCCACGGTCTCTACTGCAGCATCCGCTCCTTGTATCAACCCCCGACACCACTTTCATTTCCTCCTCCCCCCTCCCGCTCAACTCCCCTTAACCCGCACACACACACACATATATATACTGCGAAAATCGATCTTTGCGGCCATGGTCCGTGTGGTGTCCCTCTGGCTTCCAGAGGGCTCTGCATTCAAAGAAGCACGGTTCCAAACCAATCTGTTGGATCGATAACATAAAATTTACATTACGGTGCTCAGCGTCATTATGATTTCCAGCAGTGGTTGGATTACGAGAAAAGGGCGTCGCGTTACATGAGAAGCCAAAATGAGTACACGAATAGGATTAGTGTTTCAATTTAACGGAAGCCCAGAAAATGTTTTGCACCTGAAAGTCTACAGTTCAGTATACACTCCCCACTGATCTCTTGGTATATGCGTTAATTTCTTCATAATATAATGGCGGGTTGGGCCATGACCTAAATAAAATGCACGCGGAATGCCAAAATTATTAGATGATGGGTACTGTAGCGTCTATTACACTGGAGGTGATCAGTGACACCATCATTAACGAACAACGTAATGTATGGCAGGGCAGATCCAAGTATGAAGCTGAACTGTTCAAGTTAATAAAATTGTCAGACCATAGGTTTAAACTCTATGGATGTAATTTTGCAATCAAGATGTCGCCAATTCTTTTAAAGTCGCAAAGAGACCAGCAGGCAAACACAAAGACTTAATTAATTCAGCTAAACATGGGTGCAAGCAACCTCCACCCCTTTCCTTACAGGAACATGTCAGAAGCATCCACAACAGGCCATAGCTTGTACTACATCTCACAGGAAACTGGGCAAAAGGATTCCATTTCTGGAATTTTTCATTTATATTTGTGGTTCTTATTTGTGTCATCCCTCTTCCACTTGTCTACAGGAAAGCTATTTAGTTCTTCAGTTAAACAAGTTCAATCGCCACTTTTATGTTAACATTACATTTGAGTTGCAAAGTACAGAAGCATGAAAAGAAGTTGTATTACAACATATAAAATACGTGGAATATTCATATCGATGTTAAACAGACAATCGCAAAATAAAGAAAATACGGAACGAGGGAAACGATTTAAGCTTGAGATAGATGATGACAGTAATAATTAAATAAAACCATACAGCAAAAAGTAATTTGTTCCAAATTCTGTAACACCCAGTGATGGGAGCCAGGTGGAACTGAGGGTGGCATTAATAGCGAAATACAACCAATTTACAAATAGTACCTACTTCTTAATACATCATTTGAAACATAAATTAAATGGAACATAACTCATATGTACAGGTATGCTGTAACTAAAATCATTTATACTTCAACCCTCCACTGTTATGAATACATACATGACCATGTTTCAAGAGAGATCTGTTACAGTTCCAGCCATGATGCTGCCAACAGCATTTTCAGTATTCACTTTCAGTCATACTCGTACTAAGCTTCTCATATAGTTCTTCTGCAGGCGTTCTTTATGAGCCTCCCTCCCCCAAATTCTGGGAGATGTGAGATCCAGGGACCTACTTGGCCATAATCCACTGACTATTCCCTAATCTTATCCATTGTTTTTCTGGTGGTATTATTTTTTTATTGCTAGTGGGATGGGAGTAAGTCCCTTGTACTGCGGCCACTTCTGGCCTATTGCACCAGCCCCAGATGATAGGTGAGGGTGATTGTGGAGCAACTGGTGGAACGAAGATTAGCAGGGGAAACCGAAGTATTCAGAGAAAACTGCCCCAGTGCCACTTTGTCCACCACAAATCCACTTGACTAGACCTGGAATCGAACCCGGGCCACTGCGGTGGGAAGCCAGCAACTAACCACTTCAGCTATGGTGCGGCCTTTTCTGGTGGTAAGATACACAGCAGCACCCAGCTGAATTCATCTCCTTCATGAAGTTCCAGTAAGAAGCAAAACTGCATGATTACGGGTTGATATGCCTCTGCATGGATTGTTTGTCTCCCTCCCCGCAACATACAGTCCTTACAATTCTGTGATGTGAGAGTTCGGCCACAACCTTTATGGACAGACCTACGTGAAGGTGCGTGCTTTAGGCTTGTCACACGTAATAAATTCTGCAATCATACAATGATGTATACACAAAATACAATGTTCTCTATTAGGA
The DNA here is from genome assembly GCF_002891405.2 of Cryptotermes secundus. NCBI lineage: Eukaryota > Metazoa > Arthropoda > Insecta > Blattodea > Kalotermitidae > Cryptotermes > Cryptotermes secundus. The sequence goes on from NW_019744415.1 coordinate 450,195, forward strand.
CACAGCTTTAAATGGATCACCCGGTACTTTAGTCACCGTGGGTTCAATTTCAATCCCTGTCATTTATTTACTTTCGGTTCAGTAATGGCTGAACTTATGAAAAGATTCGGGGGCTAAAATTTCAATAAAGTCTGGCAGTTGAATGCTGTCAGTCCAAGACATTAATATGTGAGGATTAAGGAATGTTCCTTCATAGATTTCTCGGGTCCTGAGAGAGTATGGAATCTTCATGTATGAAGATGAAGCTGGAAGGCATCAGATGAAGATTCCAAGCAAACAGTCTGCAGAAGAAATATGGGGAAATGTGACTGCAGACCTGAGCCACTGCAAAGAAAATCTTTATGCATGAAGAAATACGAGGTCACATAGAAGTAAGTTTTCTTTAATTTTCAAGGACAGAGCACATACTTTCAGTTTAATACAAGAGTGCTTGTATAATGCATAAGGATTTGAATGGAACATAGAATGAACCATTTCTGGTGGGCAGTGACGCTGAAATTATGCATAAAGCTGCAACGGTAGGCACATAGCAACAGAGACAGCAACACAGAAAGAAGAAATACTTCTGTAAAACACTAAGTGGTGTATGATGGCTGAGGTTCTCACTGTGGGGAATATTAAGATCACGGTTTTCAGTGATATGATGCAAATACTGTGGTGTACCTTCCAAGGAGTGAATGGAAAAAATATATATCCCATTCATCCCATGAAATTACTTAGAGAACAATTCTAATGAAATTATGTGTGAATAAAATGCTCTATATTTGCTGTGTGTATTTTAAATGTTGCAGTATGGTATGTCACAGTGCATTCCTGTCAATATAAGCAAGTTAAAATCTTTGGCAAAAGGTTTTAAAGGGGTAATACACACACAGACACAAAGTGATCTTGTAAGGCATATTTATATACACAAAGCTAGATAATGAAAACAAAAGAATATGAAGAGTACAATCCTCTTGAGTTGTAACACAATTTATTCTTCACTCACTCATGGAGCTGAGCCCTTTTTGAGAAGCCGCCAAATGTGCAGCTACTCAAGAATTTCCCAGCATTTTACGGAGCTCGAAAGTTCATTACTGCTTTTACACGAGTCCTCCACTGGTCCCTATCTTGAGCCAGATTGATCCAGTCCACACCACCCCAACCTATCTCTCTAAAATCCATTTAACTCTTTGACTGGCGCGGGCGTGTTTTAACGCCCGGACGATGCCAGCCGTTCCCTGGCATTGGCGTGTTTTAACGCTTTGACAATCTCTTCCTTCCTTTGCTCTCTTGGCACTCATCAACCAAAGACATATATATATGATAGTTTTTGTGCATGTTTGTAAAGAACCCTTGTAAACTTTGTGGGGGTCTATATTACTGTCAGAACCCTCTGAGAAGGAAAAGGTCAGAAAATATTTCACATTCATTCAGTTTCACCATGTCTTCTTGCAGCAAGTGTCTTCGTGTTCCTACAGACCAGCTGGAAAATGTTGTGAACGAGATTTGTTCTGATGATGATTGTGGCGATGAAATAATGATTCCTGAATTGGATGAAGTTGATAGTGACAATAATACAGTGATAGACAATGATCCACAAGACAGTAATCATGAACATTTACCTACCACGAGTGCGGTGCCTGACACGCCCATCTCATGAACGTACGGAGACACTGTACCCCCAATATTTTCATTTGCTAATAGTTTCGGGATCAAAATTGATATAACACATAAAATGCATCCCTTTTCATGGATTAAAATTTTTTCTGGATGACGACTTGGTAAATCACATCACAACTGAAACCAATCGCTATGCTCACCAGCACTTCAACACACATGAGTTAGCTCCTCACTCTCGAAAACACAATTACAATTATGTCACATCAGATGAAATCTGGACATACTTAGGAATTGTGTTCATGACAGGAATCGACAAACGCCCTGAAATTGAAGAATATTTGTCCACTAGGCCCCTATTTCACACCCATGGTATGGACAAAACATGTCTTTGCAGTTGAATAGTTTCATTCTATTCAAAAAGAACACAACAAACGAAAAATACAAGAAGAGAAATTACAGATTCAAAGATTTTATATTGGACTGTGTAGAAAAATGACTGAACCAAACAAACAGTGTGGAGAGGGAGAAAAGTCAAGGATTGAAGTGGATGACGAATTTATTGCGTCAGACTAGAGTGCAGTCACGCCTCCGCCCTCGACCTTGAAAAGGCCACCAGTGAAAGAGCCAGTAAATCGTCTAGAGGGTGGCTTGAAAATTCACAAAATGGTCCATGTTCCTCCCAGTAACAATAAGAAGAGTGGTGCCCTGAGAAAGTGTCGCGTGAGTGCTAAGCACAAGGTTAGAAAAGGCAGGCAGTGGTGTGGCTCTCTGCAAACTTTCATGTTTAAACGTTTATCACACGATGAAAAACTAATAAAGAGGTATGGAAAGGAATTTATTGCATAATATATTGTATTTTAATTAGTTCCTGAAAATTTCGTTTTTAAAAACCAATTTTTGTTGAAGTTGTTTAGGAAAAAGTAACAACATGCATTTTAGCGACATAAGGTTTAAAGGGCCTGCCAGGACAGGGGTGGGATTTAAATACCCTTCGCGCCCGTCAAAGAGTTAATATTGTTCACCCACCTATGTCTTGGTCTTCCTAGTGGTCTTTATCCTTCTGGCTTTCCCACCAATATCCTATATGCATTCCTCTTTGCTCCCATTCGTGCTACATACCATACCCATCTCATCCTCGACTTGATCATTCTAATTATACTTGGAGAAGAGTACACATTATGAATCTCCTCATTATGCAGTTTCTCCAACCTCCCATCACTTCATCTCTCTTTGGTCCAAATATTCTCCTCAACACCCTGTTCTCAAACACCCTCAGTCTATGCTCCTCCCATAATGTCAGAGACCAGTGGCGTGCCATGCATGGAAGCAAGGGAAGCACTGCTTCCGTAGTTAAGAAGCGAAAAGAAAGAAGTCATATATAAATAATTCAATTTGAATAATAAGGATGTGAATATTGTCATTTGGCGTGTGTTCCTTCTCAAGGCAACATGCCTCCTCCTTCTTCCTTCCCCTGCTTGGTGGGTCGGACCAAGTTTCCGTTTGTTAATCTTCGTAATAATTCGTCTAATCTGAAGGAGCCAAGGGAAGCAAATTTCGGTTTGCTGGCTAGGCCAGCGAAGGAATGTGTTCTTTCGATGATTATGTGAAAATTAACTGTGTATGTGTGATTTCGGTCTTGTTGGGTGTTATAGGTAACATTAAGTGTTATTAAAATATTGTAAGCGTATATTTAGGTGGCGTAAGATTGTATTTGTGATCGTATTTTGACGCATCAGAAAGAAGCTATCTGCGTTTAAGAGAAGCAAGTCTGATATTGTGGTACAAGTGGCAGTGGAGTGATTAGGCTACACGCACAAGCCACAGCTAAAATGAATGCTGGTAGACAATGCGACTGCGACTGTGCAATCGAAAGCCTTTTAAAATGGGAGTTTAATAGCAGGGACTTTTCTGAAACGAAAATAATTATAGAAAGGGGACAACCGACATGCGAGTTGCCAGAACTTAAAGCACAAACCAAGTTATGTGTGAGGAAATTTAATTTGCAACAGTATTCTAAAACAGAGTGGCTATCCAGTTGCAGCAATATAGGAACATTGTTTTGTTGGCCATGGCTATTGTTTCTCACTAAAAAATGTATGGAACAAGATGGGGTTTAGTGATATCAACAATCTTCATAAAGAATTGAAACAACATGAGAACTCTCAGACTCACATTATTTCAACAGTGCAACTTGTTATGTTCGGGAAATCTCGAGTTGACTGTCAACTTGACAATCAAAAGTGCCTGACGATACTACAGCATAATGAAAATGTGAAAGAAAATAGAGAAATAATGAAACGCTTGATTGATATCATCTGCCATTTAGGAAAGAGGCAACTTGCCTTCTGTGGTCATGACAAAAGTGTGGATTCTATTGACCGAGGTAATTATGTGGAATTAGTTCACTTGTTGAGGAAATATGATCATAGACTGAATGTTCACCTTGAGAACAGTATAGTATTTACAGGTTTATCGAATAGAAGACAAAACGACCTTATTGACTCAATAAGTGAAGTAAATTTTTGTGAGTTGATTGCTATCAGTTTGTTTATTAGATACCATTACTTCCCTTACCAAAAACAGTACCGCATGCCACTGTCAGAGACTAAGTTTCACACCCATACAGAACCAAAGGCAAAATTATAATTCTGTATATTCTAATTTTTATGTTTATCGACAGGAGATAAGAACATAAAATGTTCTGGACTGAATGGTAGAAAGCATTTCCCAAATTCAATCTCCTCTTAATTTCCTTCTGAATCAGATTTTGATTTGTTATAGTCATTCCCAAATATCTGAACTCTGCCACATTTTTTAAACATCTGTTAGCTACCTTTATGTCCTGATTTTGCCCTGCATTCTGGTGCCTGACAGCTGCATATGCTTAGTTCTCTCTGTGTTTATTTCTACACCAACCTCCTTAATAGTGTCAGTTAAAGTCTGTGTGCTTTTCTTTACAGTATCTATATTATCACCCAGAAGATTCACATCATCAGCATAGACCAACAGCTGATGTGTCCCATTTAATTTCAGGCCCACCTGGTTTTCATGGACCTTCCTAATGGCATATTGTAAAGAAAAGTTGAAAAGCAGTGGCGATAAAGCATCTCCTTGTTTTAGACCATTCTGGATAGGAAAATTATCAGACAAATGTTTACCTATATGGACTTTACTATATGTTTGTTTTGTTCAAACATATTTTAATCAAGAAGAAAGCAGTCTTCTCAAATCTTACATATTTTAATCAGCCTAACCAGTCTCATAGGTACCCCAAACTCTATCAGAATACTGTACAATACTTCCCTCCTAAATGAATCACAGGCTATCTTGAAGTCTACAAATAGTTGATGTATTGCCTCATTGTACTCCCATTTTTCTTCAGTATCTGACAAAGGCAAAAGATCTGATCAGCAGTTGATCTGTTATGTTGAAACCCACACTGATGATCCCCAATAATTTCATCTATGTATGGACTTAACCTTCAGAGAAAAATACTGGACAAAATTATGTAAGAAGTTGATAGCAGTGATATCCAATTTAGTCTTGGAAGGCATAAATGCAATCTTCATAGCCACCTCTGCAAAAACCTCAAATTCAATAAGAAAAGAATATATTACTTACGAAACTCGCCCAAATTCATCTCGTGGTAAGACAGTAGGTTTACTGCCATCACCATCCACCAGCATGTTTCGGTATGCAGCTACCTTAGTTTCAATTTCAGTCTGGGAATAACTGCAAAATAAAATATTGAACATATAATTTAGAAACAAAATACTGGGTCATTCAACTTAATGTACTTTAATAAGCATCCTCTGTCTATTCATACAAGGGAATTTCAATAAGCAGCAGCCAAAGATATGTTATGGTCATATTCATTACTCCAACAGAACAAGAAATAACAAACTCTCTTTTTCATATAATCATCATGCATGCCAATATGCTGTTAACAACATCCGTTAAGAATGTGGGGAATGTCTTGCCCATCCAGCATTCAGTCTGGACCCTGCTACTAACAATTTCCACATTCACTGCCATGTTCACAGCCAGACACTGTTCCCTATCCTGAGCCAGATGATTTCATTCCATATTCCTTTCTTTAAGCATACAGAATACACAGCATAGCCTATGTTCACACTTTTATGAGGACAACTGCAACTTGGAAATCCATTCTTGCACTGCCCACTAGTTTACATGGTGAAGACACACAAAATGGAACACATATTCCAGGATCATGGAGCAGGACGAGTTATGGAAATAGAGCGACAGCCACAGGACAGCGACAGGAAGAGCTCTGCTGATACAAAGTTACTGAGGGATGAATGCATGGTACATCTTATGCAAAATTAAGGAAGCATTCCTTGGCAAGAAACGTGTCAGTAATAAGAGATCACCTGTTCAGAGCGACCAAGAATTTGCTTCGGTTACAGTTTGGGGGCACACGGTAGCATAGATGGTTGAGGCACTATGCTACAAGCCGGAAGGTCAGAGGTTCAAGTCCCGATGAGGTCACTGGATTTTTTTTTCAATTGACCTAATCCATCCAGCTGCAATATGGCCTTGGGGTCAACTCTGCCTCTAACAGAAATGAGTACTAGGAATATTCCTGGGAGTAAAGGGCAGCCAGCGCTGACAACCTTGCCGCCATCTATGAGCTGACTGTCTAGAAAATGAGGGAACCTCAACATCTCACATCCCTATGCGCCTCCACAGCCTGTTACAGGGATACCTTTACTTTTACTTTACTTACTTTAAATATCTAATTAATTTGTAAAACTATTACAAATTCTGCAGCTGGAAATGAGATCATGCATATCTGCATAACAATAATGCCTCCTTTTCTTTCCTAAAAACATGCCTGTTGTAATCTCACACTTGGTTTTGGATCAAGGTCCAAACACACAATGCACCAGTAGATGTGTGACTTCTGAGAGGTTTGTTGGTATGCATCACGGTTTAATGGCATGCATGAAGAAATAACAATGCATACCTGCACCTGTATACATGCCATAATGAAAGTGTAACATTCAGCATGGTCAAGGTGAAATGCATGATGCAAGACTTTTAATGACTCAAAAGCAATCATGTGTCAGGAAGGTGCGTAAAATTGTGAGAGATAAAAACTTGGGCAGATGAACTCCTGAATGAAATAATGTCCAAGAAGAAAAACAGCCTGGGGGGAAGGGTTACACAAGTTCAGTTTACCTACATAGACTTTATTATAGGTTTCATTTAAACATATTTTAATCAAGAAAGCAGTCTTCTGGGATTTGGCACCGTGTATATGTGGTGTTAACCGACGTTTCGGAGGAACGTATCGCCTCCATCTTCAGGGTAGAAGAAAAAATATATAAGAAATTTTTTCTTCTACCCTGAAGATGTAGGCGATACGTTCCTCCGAAACGTCGGTTAACACCACATATACACGGTGCCAAATCCCAGAAGACTGCTTTCTTCATAGTCACCGCAGTGAAAGCCTCAAATCTTACATATTTTAATCAGCCTAATTAGTTTCACGGGAAATCCAACTTTATGTGAATACTGCACAGTACTTCCCTCCTAACTGAATCATAGCTTTCTTGAAGTCTATGAGCAGCTGATGTACTGTCTCATTGTACTCCCACTTTCTCTGCAGTATCTGATGAATGCAAATGACCTGATCAGTACTTCGTCTGTTATGTAAAACCACACTGATGATCCTAAATATTTTCATCTATATATGGACTCAACCTTGAGAAAAGGATATAGGACAAAATTTTATGTGAAGGTGATAGCAGTGATATCCCACAACAATTATTACAGTCAGTTTTATCACCCTTCTTATAGGTTGGTACACTAACAGACTCCTTCCACTGATCAGGCAATTTTTTCCTTATTCCAAATAGATCTAATTAGCTTATGGTTCTCAGACTGTAATGTTTCACCTTTTGCTTCAATCAATTCTGCTGGAATATTATCATTACCTGGCGATTTATACATTTCAACTTTACAGTAGCAATTTCAACCTCAAGAGAACTACAACCAAGTACTAAGAGCTCAGCTGTATGTATTTCTACCTGCCTATCATCACTGACCCTGTGTATGTGGTGCAATCCAAAAGTTCCCAAAATTTGAATTTTGCGTGCTAATGGTTATGAGTACACACCCTTCTTGACGCAGCGTGGCAAGCGGCGTCAAGTTGAGTGGTTGGGTTTACTGTTGGTGAACGTATTTCCATTGTTGGTTTCCCTGAGTTTGCGGTTTTGCGATGGTTGACCTGAGAGAGCAGCATCTCTTTAACCTTTAAACACTGGGCTTTTGAAATGGTGGTAAGCTTGAGCTGGCCGGAGTTTATTTAAATGCATGTTGCTACTCTGTGTTTAAATGTCCATTCCTGTTAGGGTGCTTAAATAATTTTAAGCACTGTGTTTAAAAATGCTGTGTCTAACACAATTTTTATGATAAATGGATGGAATTACCTTTGTTTGTATCAGCAAAGAACATAGTGTCACATATTACAACGGAAGATTTGAAAAACGTTATACAAAAAGTTATACTCTATTTTCAATTTTTTCTTTTAATTTTGATGCGTACTGCAAAATTGGTTTCCAAGTTCTTCACAGAGTTATTCTGCATTATAAATTCGTTTCTGGTAACACTTGACAAATTTTAGCAGTCCCTGGTGCCATAAAATAGATGGAAGCAATGAAATCATTTGGTTCTCTGCTGGAAAAAATTACATCTTTGTTGCTCTTCAGATTTTCGAATCTTTTGACTAAATGACAAAAGAATGAAAGCATGGCTATTCAAGAAATAGCTAGAGGGGTCCCTTCTTCAGTGCTAAGACCTTCCGTTATAGCTGCAAAACATTACTGCCTTTCTATGGGCGTGAACAGACAGCTGCATCGTGGCTGATATACAGAGTGCAATCTCACAGAGATATTGGGTTTTCGGACTTTATCCATCGTCCTGGTTTTAAGATAACTAAGAAAAACATGACAGGATCTGTTTCCATCCTCAGGTGAGGGAAAACAGCTATTCTGTTGGGTCCCTTAGAAAGAGCTAGCCTCAATCACTGGACAATCTGTTTTCTGTGCGTTCGTAGTGAAATCGAATACTGTAGTTTCATTTCAGCCTATATATACATCAAGCAGATAACAAAAAAGGCATGTACATCGAATTTTACTATATATTTTTAACACATTAATCTGCAGAATCTGCAATAAAAGTACTGGCTCGTGGATGAGTCTGGGCATAACTCATATGTATACTCTTTTTATTGTTGTTCACTTAGGTATCATTTTAATTCCTCGATTAAGATTTTACTCAAGTCAGCCTGGTAATTACTACATTTAAAAATAAATATTTAGGACTGTGCATGCGCTTCTACTAGTGGCGTGTACGCAAGCTTCCACTAGCAGAGTTTAAATGCCTGACTGGCCAAAACGGTACTTTAGCCATGATGACCTTGCTCATCACTGGCCTGAATGGGGCACTTCGGACATTAAAGGTTAAAGTTTTGTTTTAAACTTGGGAAAACTGCTGCAGAAATGCACCAAATGTTGAAGCAAGTTTTGGTGACAACAGTTTAGGCCAGACACAAACTTACAACTGGTATAAGCATTTCAAAAATGGCCGAATATTGACTGATGATGACGATTGTTCGGGACGGCTGCCAACTGGCACCACACCAGAAAATGTCACGAAAGTTAGGGATCTGATTCTGCAAGATCGTAGACTGACCATCCAAGACCTCTGTAACACCTTGGGACTAAGTTATGGTACATGTCAACGAATTTTGACAGAGGAACTGAACATGAAGAGGATTGCGGCGATGTTTGTGCCATGAGTGCTGCAAAATGAACAGAAGCAGCATCGCTTGGAAGTCTGCAGGGAACTTCAACAACAGCTTCAAGAGGATTCAAACTTTATTTTGAAGGTTGTCATTGGTGATGAAAGTTGGGTTTATTGCTACGACCCTGAAAGTAAGCAGCAATCGTCGCAATGGAAGAGCCCTTCTTCACCTTGGCCAAAAAAAGCTTGACAAGTCAAGAGCAACATTAAGTCCATGTTGATCTGTTTTTTATATTGACAGGAATTGTTCATATGGAGTTCATCCCTCCTGGTCAGTCAACAAAGAGTTCTATCGCGACATTCTAAGGCGTTTGAGGGAGGGCATGTGGAGAAAACGTCCAGAGAAGTGGCGCACGAACAACTGGGTACTTCACCATGACAATGCATGACTGCATGCAGCTAACATAGTGCAGGAATTTTTGGCTAAAAACAAGATGGCAGTTGTTCCCCACTTACTTTTACAGTGAGCTGATAGCCTTACGCCCACCCCCCAATCTGGAGAACCACCCCTATTTGGCTGTCTGTGACTGCTTATTCAATATGTTCATAACTATCCTCCAGGTTAGGAACTTAGTTCCAGTTTTGCTTCGAGAAGTTATAATCTTAATTTCTCACAACACAAGCATATGTTTTCATTCGTTTCACTTACTTACTCTCCGAAACTGGAGATGAACTCACGCATTTTCTACGATGTCCACCATCTTCAAGTTTAGAAACTTCAGAGGCTTTACAGATCAAAATTCAGAATGCTGTCAATTATTATTCCACCAAGGTTCCATTCTTTCATCTACATTCCAGAGCTGATCTAATACACTCATTTACAGCCACAGTACCAAGAGACTCAGTTTCACCCCAGCTCATGAATAAAAATTAAGTGGAAAGCAATGCATATATCTTCTCATATATGACTGACCTTGACTACATTACCTTGGAAATTAAATCAACTGTTCCTTCGTAGACCATTTATGGTTACTGAATAATGGTACAACAGTAAAATCCATCTGACCAATAGAGACAGTTTCAAGAAAATGGATGTGTTGTGACTGCACTCCCTTGTGTTCTTATGTCCTTTTCTTGCAGACATTAACCTTTAAGAGACTAATGTCACCATACGGCATCATTTAAAGTACAGCCGAGTGGCCATGCGTCACCGTATGGGTACCCGCAATCTACGCATGCGCATAGTGTTTTAAAATCTTATTTTAAGATAGAAATTCTTGTTCTACTTACACTATTTTTGGACACCAGCTTTATAAGTAGACTGTCTTCCCTCCTGCATATCTAACTGAATGTTGCATGTCACTGAATGCAGAGTCCGACGTCGCAATTCATGCACTTTGTCCGTAATTAACTCTGTTTTCCACGCGAAGAGTGCACACGCAATGTTAGTCTCGTATTAGCAGGAAGTCAGCCAGTGATGGCGAGTGGTCTCCTCTATTCATAACGCTTATAAAACATCCCAATTTCAACTATGCACCATGGCCCCTTTTCGCATTGAAGCAGTCGAAATAGAGAAGCCGCTCGTAAATCAAACCATTCAGAATGCGGTACATATGACTGAAAGCACGTAGAAGAAAGGGGCCATGTGCGGTGCTTTCTACATAATTTTTGGACACCAG